>NC_060279.1:39548078-39714004 GCF_021613505.1 Equus quagga | reverse complement strand
CCTCATATACTCCAATATATCCTATTGCTTGCCATTTTTATTTGTCAGAGCTCTTACCTGTGCCTGGGACCTGAGATGTCACAAAGGAGGTGACATTTGAATTTGGGGTGGGTTTGCCAGGTAAACGAAGAAATGTGCATGAACAAATCATGAGATGGACTTGGCAAGCTCAGGAGACCAGGGCAAGTGTCTGGCATGTGGGCAGCACTCCTTCTTTCTGCCAGCAGAGGGTGTCCTTATAAGGGTAAAATCCCACCATGAGCGCTCCACTCCCGTGACCTCATCCAAACCTGATCCCCTCCCAAAGGCCACAGTATGAACTTTGGGGAGAACTGCATGCAGTCTACAGCAGAAGCCAGTAGAGGATTTTAAGCTATGGAACCTGCTTTATTTGCCAGATAGACAAATTTGACAGCAATGTGGAAGATGAACTGGGGCCAAGAAATCTAACTCAACTTTTTCCTTACACTGTGGGGCTGTTCCTCACTAAGACTGTGTGACTTGATCCTAAAGAGGAGCAAAGGGATCTGGCTTCTGCTCCAGCCGGCTGTTGTCCAAACACCTGGCCACCATGTTCTCCCAGGCAATGGCCACACGACTACCCCAGACCTTTCAGGCCACTCCCATAGACGAGACCATGGTGAGTGGGGACTGAATGATCAGCAGGGGGAGCCAAAGGACTGATGATTGGATGGTCACAAGGCTGGTCAGATCCTCCCAGGCACGTGGTAGAAAGGGAAGCCATCCAGGTTCCAGGCCCTGGCACAGCCTGATCCTGTAGACTCCATCATTCCCAACCCAATGCCCTGATCTCAATGAAAGGACAGAGAAAAAAGAGGGCATATTTTTTTCCCAAATTTGGGGCAAGAGATGGGGAAACACACACCCTCTCTCACACACACATACATATACATGCAGCTGCATACATGCACACAAGCAGCAATTTTTTTCAAGGCTCTTTCCAGTTTCTTGGAGAAGTTTTTACTTACCAACACAATAATTTTCTGATAAAATTTTGGATCATAAATTTTTGTGTTCCTAAACTAACACCATGGCTCTGAGCTATGAACAAGGACACTTTCCAGAACACAAAATAATAAGCCAGAGCTGGACATAAGCCACAGAACTGACTTTGATCTGGTAATAATTCACACTTTTAAGAATAGCTCCCAAGCTAAAGAAACTATATTTATGAATATATTTACCACAGATAATCTGTAACCAAGAGGAGGGAAAGACACCTAGAAACAATCCAAATGTCCTAAATTGAAGGACTTTGGCAGAAGTTAAACATCAGCAGGAAGGAGTCATGTGTTGTCATTAAGATGGTAATTATGCACTTGTAGGAAGAGTGGTAAGAAAACAGAAACACTTCTCTCTTTTGGGGGGCTGCATTATAAACAGTTTTGACCCATTCCTGGAGGCAGTTTCTCCAGGGAAGACTGAGAACATCATTCATCTTCCCTCCCCTCAGAGACTAGAGCAGGCTCAAGGATTTCTTGCTTGGTTGGAAATCCTATTGTTTGCTTGCTTTTTTTAAAGAATAAGAAATTACAATGCCTGTTTTCTATATTTCAGTATTCTGGTATGTTGTGTAAGTTTTAGGTACCAACATATTAGGGGTTTTGTTAGTATAGCAACATTACTTCAATATATTTTTTTTTAGGAAGATTAGCCCTGAGCTAACATCTGCTGCCAATCCTCCTCTTTTTGCTCAGGAAGACTGGCCCTGACCTAACATCTGTGCCCATCTTCCTCTACTTTAAATGTGGGATGCCTACCACAGCATGGCTTGCCAAGCGGTGCCATGTCCGCACCCAGGATCCGAACCAGCGAACCCTGGGCTGCCAAAGCAGAACATGAGCACTTAACTGCTGCGCCACTGGGCTGGCCCCTCAATATTTATTAAAATCTGAAATCTTAATAATTTATATATTGAGATGTACTTAAGAATTATAGGTTACATTAAAATTTCAAATCAAACTAAGGTTTACTCTCTCAGAAAGCATTCTTATACACCTCCACAATCTGCAAAAAAGGAGAAAGAAAATGCCAATGAACAAAGTCCCTGCTGCAAGAATAATTCTTATTATCTCTGGGCAATTTCCTTGGAAATAGTGGCCTGATATCTTGCTTGTAGGGTTCCAAGCAGCCTTACCAGATGAGTAAGGAAGGTCACTTCCTGACAGGTGCAGGTACTTCAGGATATCCTCGAGAAAAGAGGAGTTCACCCAAATCCGTAGATATTGCAGGTGAGTCTGATGGCAAGTCCTTGGCTTGGTTTCCTGGCCTCAAGAGGCCTTTAAAACTTCAATCTAGGGTCCAGCCCAATGCTATAGTGGTTAAATTTGCATGCTCCACTTCAGCAGCCCAGGGTTCATGGTTTCAGTTCCTGGGCAAGGACCTACACACTGCTCATCAAGCTATGCTGTGGTGGCATCCTACATACAAAAAATAGTGGAAGATTGTCACAGATGTTAGCTCAGTGACAATCTTCCTCAAGCGAAAAGAGGAAGATTGACAGCAGATGTTAGCTCAGGGCCAATCTTCCTCACACACAAAAAAAAGTTCAGTGTGGAGATTCCTTATGAAAGATTCTAGCAAAGCAGATTTAAAGAGGCTATATGATCAATCACTATTCTTGCTGCACTTATGAAAACAACAGACCAAGTTTCTTGAGACTAGACTTATTTTACAAACAAATTAGCTTTACTATGATGATCTTTGAAAGAAATAGGGGTGATTTTTTAATTAAGATTATGATAGTTAACAACCTTGTGAAATTACAGTTGTACATTATTGTTAGTCATGTTGTAGGTACATCACTTCATGCTTTGTGCCCTCGCCCCACCCCCCCTTTCCCCTGGTAACCACCAATCAATTCTCTTTGTCTATATGTTAACTACCACCTATGAGTGGAGTCATACAGAGTTCGTCTTTCTCTGTCCGGCTTATTTCACTCAACATAATACCCTCAAGGTCCATCCATGTTGTTGTGAATGGGACGACTTTGTCCTTTTTTATGGCTGAGTAGTATTTCATTGTATATATATACCATATCTTCTTTAGCCAATCATCAGTTGCTGGGCACTTAGGTTGGTTCCATGTCTTGGCTATTGTGAATAATGCTGCAGTGAACATAGGGGTGCATGGGACTTTTGGAATTGCTGATTTCAGGTTCTTAGGATAGATACCCAGTAGTGGGATGGCTGGGTCATAACGTATTTCTATTTTTAACTTTTTGAGAAATCTCCATACTGTTTTCCATAGTGGCTGCATCAGTTTGCATTCCCACCAACAGTGTATGAGGGTTCCTTTTTCTCCACAGCCTCTCCAACATTTGTCACTCTTGGTTTTGGATCTTTTTGCCATTCTAACAGGTGTAGGTGATATCTTAGTGTACTTTTGATTTGCATTTCCCTGATGATTAGTGATGATGAGCATCTTTTCATGTGTCTATTGGCCATCCATATATCTCCTTTGGAGAAATGTCTGTTCATGTCCCCTGCCCATTTTTTGATCAGGTTGTTTGATTTTTTGTTGTTGAGCTGTGTGAGTTCTTTATATATTATGGAGATTAACCCTTTGTCAGATAAATAACTTGTAAATATTTTTTCCCAATTAGTGGGCTGTTTCTTTGTTTCAATCCTGTTTTCCCTTGCCTTGAAGAAGCTCTTTAATCTGATGAAGTCCCATTTGTTTATTCTTTCTATTGTTTCCCTCATCTGAGGGGTTATGGTGTCCGAAAAGATTCTTTTGAAACTGATGTTAAAGAGTGTACTGCCTATATTCTCTTCTAGAAGATTTATTGTTTCAGGCCTAATCTTTAGGTCTTTGATCCATTTTGAGTTTATTTTTGTGAATGGTGAATTTTCAATCTTTTATATGTGGCTGTCCAGTTTTCCCAGCACCATTTGTTAAAGAGACTTTCTTTTCTCCATTATAGGCCCTCAGCTCCTTTGTCGAAGATTAGCTGTGCATAGATGTGTGGTTTTATTTCTGGACTTTCAATTCTGTTCCATTGATCTGTGTGCCTGTTTTTGTACCAGTACCATGCTATTTTGATTACTGTAGCTTTGAAGTGTGCTTTGAAGTCAGGGATTGTGATGCCTCCGGCTTTGTTCTTCTTTCTCAGGATTGCTTTAGCCATTCAGAGTCTTTTGTTGCCCCCTATGAATTTTAGGATTCTTTGTTCAATTTCTGTAAAGAATGTCATTGGGATTCTGATTGGGATAACATTGAATCTGTAGACTGCTTTAGGTAGTATGGACATTTTAACTATGCTTATTCTTCCAGTCCATGTGCATGGAATGTCTTTCCATCTCTTTATGTCATCATCAGTTTCTTTCAAGAAAGTCTTGTAGTTTTCGTTGTATAGATCTTTCACTTCCTCGGTTAAATTTATCCCAAGGTATTTTATTCTTTTTGTTGCAATTGTGAATGGGATTGAGTTCTTGAGTTCTTTTTCTGTTAGTTCATTGTTAGCGTATAGAAATGCTATTGATTTGTGTATGTTGATTTTATACCCTGCAACTTTGCTGTAGCTGTTGATTGTTTCTAATAGTTTTCCTATGGATTCTTTGGGGTTTTCTATATATAAGATCATGTCGTCTGCAAATAGCGAGAGTTTTACTTCTACGTTGCCTGAAATAGAGGTGATTTTAAAGAGAAGAATTATGTTTCAATAGAAACATCTTTGTGGATATTAGATTCTAGTGCTCTTCGTTGTCTTTCTAGGTGAGAAATAACCACAATGGCTTATATATGGATAATCTTTATTCCTGTTGCTCCATTGACCACTCAGAAAGACCATCAGAGACACTCAAACTGAAAACTAGGAAAGTCTGTCAGATTTCTCCTGCCTACCCTCATTTCATCTGAAAATGCTTGGAGCCAGACGTCTAGAACTCTCCTCAACTAACTGCCTTCAGAATGCAGAAACTGGGATTATATCTGCTCCAATCACTAACCATTGTTTTTCTTTTGTTTCCATAGAAATGCTTCTTATTAAATACCTCATTGCTTGCACCACAGGCCTAATTTTGGGAGCCCACCTGTATCACTGCCTCCTGAAATTGGACACAAGTGTTTCATTGGACTAAACGACTCCCTAAACTGAGAGACTGGTTCAGTGAGATGGAGCAATCAACCAACCCAACGTCTGGAATGTGAAACTTCTCATGAAATTTCAACAGTGGGACTGAAGGGGTTCAGAACAGGCCTCCCCCGGATGTGTCACTTTGGCATGTGAACTATTTTTAGTTAAGGTAATCAAGACCCTTCAGACTCAAGAAACTTTTACCTCTCCTTTAAAGAATTTAAATTGGGGACCTTGCCCATATGAGAGTTAGGACCAGAAGTACATTTTTATGACCTATGCATATGTCAGGGCAAACCACTGTTTACTGAACATCTGTTCTTCTTATGATCTTGTGAATTACCTTCCTTTCCTCTGAAGCCTCAGGCCCCTATCCCATTCCTTAGCTCAAGATGGCATATATGTCTCATTTTATCTTACTGTCTCTGAGTCTTTCGTGTATGTGGTGTTCTTGTATGTACCCAATTAAACTCGATTTTCTCCTATTAATCTGTCTCATGCCAATTTAATTCTTAGACCAGCCAGAAGGACCCAGAAGAGTACAGGAAAACTTCATTGTCCCATACAGCTGGTATAGTCGGCAGGATAAACTTCCCTGGCTGGATTCCACTCCCTCCAAAGCTGCTGCAGCTGACAGATCCTGAGACATCTGACAAGTGATGGCATAAGGTAAGAGTTCTTGTCCCATCAGACTCCCAGATCTCTGTCTGCTGCAGGGTCTATTGGAAGCGAGAGTGATAAGAGTCTTTTTTTCTCTTTCCTAAATTTATATTAGCAGGAGAAAATATTTGTGAAACTAGTTTCTCGAACTTTAGCAACTCTGGTGAATTTGGTAAAGTACTCTTGATCCATTTCCTCCCAGAGACAGTCATTGTTTTTCTGTCTATTGTGTCATTTGTCTTAAGAAGGAAATTCCATCGGCAGAGAGTTCATGGGTTCTGCCTTTTGGAAAGATTTCCCTGTTTGAGCCAACTCACCATGTGAGGTTTTTCCTTCCATCTTGTTATATGTCCTGAAAGCTTGGTATTTTAAGCAATGAGAAAATTCTCTCCAGGCTCCACCAATCCAGAAGGTGTATTTACTGGGGCATATCTGATGGCTAGTAGAATAGATTGGGGTTCTGAGTCTCTTTGTCCAGCTGTGCCAGCTCTCAAGGGGCTTTGTCACAAGAGGTCCTTCTTTCTTAAGACTATCTTTGGGAGTAAACCTTTTGGAACTTGGGAGGACTGCGTCCTTTGCACTCTCCTTTGGGGCCATGGTTAAGACATAACAGGGCTTATTGGTTTGAGTCACTATCACGATCCTACTCATCAATGGCCAGATGGTGGATCCTTTGAACTGGAAAAACTTCTAAATTGGAAAAAAAACTTTTAGAGAGCTCTCATATTTGCATAATGACTAGCCATTAAGACTCCCTAACAAGATGAGAGAACAGAAAATTAGACTTAAAACAAAAATCTAACGTAAAACCCCCTTCTTAAAATCTGGCCCCATCTGACAGTTTTAGCTTCCTTTTTCCCATGAGATTACAGAGTCCACACCAGCCTAATCCCTAAGAGTATACAGGTTACTCATGTAAATGCTGAGAGCCAGAAAATGAATTCAGCAGAAGCACCTGGAACAGGCAGTAGGGCTCGCGTTACTGGGCGCTATCATCAGGCTCTGATAGCTTCAGGCCCATTTGTGCAATATCTTTTGTGGACATATCCTAGACTTACCCATGGAATTCTTGTCCCTGGGACAACAACAGATCTTTGGATTATAAAGCCTTTTTACTTTCACTTTCAGAAGATCCTACCAAACGTAGAAAAGAATTAGAAATATCAATGGCCATTCTGTAGTGCCCCATTAAGAGAGGAAAATAAAATTGCACATTGTCTCTTCCTTTCCAAACCCAGAGCCATTGATTATTGACCCTTTCTCTCCCAAGGATAGCTGTTGCCTTCTTGCTTGTCTGGTTTTGTGTCCTAAGGGCTTGGCTTGGCCTTCCACATACATGGGACATGCTGGCTGGCGGTTCTTTCTTTTGGCTGTCTTTGGACGTGACTCCGAATCTTAGGAAGGTAGTAACCTTTGAATATGTCACTTGAGTCCATGGAGTTGTTTAATACTGCCAGAAATATTTACTGTTTATCTAGACTGAAAACTGGCAAGATATTTAGAAGGAGTTTTTCAGTAGCTCTATGCTCAAAAATTAGCCAGATTGGAAGCTGATATTCAGAGCCCAAAAGGAATTTTTTTGTAGGCCTTCTTCCCTAAGTTAAAATAAAACTATGTACCCAGAGGAAAAGAAGCAAGTTATGGATGATGTAGTTAGACAGGTAGATCAACCTATGGTGTCATTTAAGTTACAACCAGTTTCTAAGGAATTGAGAGTAACTGTCCTTATCTTACAAATCTTTGCAAAACTGGAAATGCAGCTCTAGAGGCAATGCAGATTCCACCCATTCCCTCTCACCAGTCCCAAAAACCTCCACTACTTATCTCAAAAGGCTTATAACCTCTCCTCAATTCCTAAAACTGAAGGGAAAAAAAAGAAAAAAGAGGCAAACAGCTATAGAAGCACCCTTGCCCAAAATCTAGCATCTTAATTGTCTCCTCCACGAATTTTAGTAGAAAAAGCTTTAGTCATCTAAGCTGGTACCTTAATTTATCCCATCTGCCAGAAACACAATTTGAATCCAACTGCTCTTTCATAAAAAGTGAGCTTTGTATTACTGACTTGATTTGTGGCGGTAATTTTAAAACAATAGCTATGAGGTCTCTATGTATGTGTGTCTATCTATATGTATGTTGTAAACGCATGGTATTTTTCTACCTCCAGATGGTACTATCAAATTTAATTTATAAGAGAGTTCTATTTAATTGGCTGAAAAACAAACAAGGGCTATATAAATTGAGTATACTCTCAAAAATATAGTAGAAATTAACCCAGATAAATTTCAGGATCACATGATCTAGGAAAATATTTGGTATTAAAGCTAATTTAAGTTTGTCTTTTTAATTAAAATAGGCATGTCATTAGAGTTATCAGCATTAAATGTAAAACTTTTGTTCTGCCTAGGTTTACTAAAAGCCAAACAAATTCATGTTGCCTCTGTTACAAAATTTGGCAGCAAAGAAGAAATTTGATGGCTGACTTTGTCTAATGTCTCATGACGTTTTTGTAGGTAATCTAAACATAATTATTGGGAACAAGTGAACTAACTAGATGTAAGTAAAATAAAAAGGGTTTTCAGTTAATCTTTTATCGATAATTGTGTCTTATGGTATATATACTTAAAAATAGCTTTCAAAATATTTTTTAGTAACTTGAAACCTTAGAGTTTTACTAAGTTAAATGATGAGAATTAATTGAATGTCTAGATCATTTACAAATAAGATAAAATACTGAAACATTAACTGCTAAACACATCTAAGTTTACATACTTTTAACCTCTTACAACAGAGAAACTAAAAGGTGAATTTAAGTCTTAGTAAACATGTCTTGTGCTTTATTGAAAGATTGTACTATAAAGAAGCATGTGTCCTAGAGATTATGAAATTAATTCACAAATTTGCCTATCTAAAGAATGCTGGTATGGCAGATAGTTCACAAGTGCTAACTTCTTAGTTTTCACTGAAAATTAAGGTTTGTGAGGGTTAAAAAGATTCTAATTAGCATATGTAATTAAAACTACTAAAACAATAAGGGAAATATCTTAGTATAAAATGTATGTTTTTAGTAAAAAGAAGAAAAAAATTTTACATGTGGTCAAGTTAGCTAAAATTAAATTGTTATTTTAAGAATTTAAAAAAAATACTATCAATAATGTATTTATATAAAACTGGAACTTAATTTTCTTTTCATCTCCTAAAAGAACAAAGTATTTTTGGAATATTGGTCTGGCCCTGATAAGAGATCATGAAAGGTTTTTCCTTACCTTTTTGTGTTTTATCAGAACCGTCTCCGGTGCTTTGTGTTAAAAGCTGAAACTTTTCTACTAAAGGAGCTGAAGTTTTGCAGCTATGTAACCCTCTATATTCATCTTTGAAATCTTTTTGTCACTTTGGTTAAATAGATAACTAAATATTGTTTCATAATGACCTCTGATCCTAATTTAGGCAAGTTTTTTTTTAAAGATTTTATTTTTTTCCTTTTTCTCCCCAAAGCCCCCCGGTACATAGTTGTGTATTCTTCGTTGTGGGTTCTTCTAGTTGTGGCATGTGGGACGCTGCCTCAGCGTGGTCTGATGATCAGTGCCATGTCCGCGCCCAGGATTCGAACTAACGAAACACTGGGCCGCCTGCAGCGGAGCCCGCGAACTTAACCACTCGGCCACGGGGCCAGCCCCTAGGCAAGTTTTTTAAAACCTCTTTGATATTTTTGACAAACTTCCCAAAATCAAGTTCTAAATGAAGTCTTTTTTAACCTCTAGGTAACTTCAGGATTTGTCAGAGGATCCTTGAAACATCTCAAAAGATTTGTTCTTGAGCCAGCCCTGATGGCCCAGTGGTTAAATTCAGTGCCATCACCACTTTGGCAGTCCAGGATCATTTCCAAGTCTTGGAACCACACCACCCATCTGTCTGTGCCATACTACAATGGTGGCTCACACAGAAGAACTAGAAGGATTTATGGTTAGGATATACAATCATGTAACTGGGGCTTTGGGGAGGAAAAAAAAGGAAAGGAAGGTTGGCAACAGATGTTAGGGCAGGGAAAATCTTTCCCTAAAAAAAATAAATAAATAAAAGATTTGTTCTCTCTCCTTATAAAAAAAAAGGGGAATATTAAGCTAATTAGGTTTATTTGATATGTTAAATTACATGAGAACCATTGTTAAATAAGAAATAACATTAAGCCTTCTTTATTTTGTATCTGTATATGTTATAGGAGTTTCAGAAATTATGTGAAATTCCTGGAAATCTAATATGTAATGTGTAAAATGTTGTCTGTCATCAAAACTGTGGGTTACACTGAATAACAGGAAAGTGCCTTAGCTGAAGTTCATGCAAAGGCAGCAAGGACAGAATCTGTAATGGTTATGACACATGTGGATGAAGTCCATTCTGTTTCCTCTCACAAAAAAAAAAAAAAATTGAGCTTCACTGCCAGACTTTGGCCTTCCTGATGTCTTTGTAACATAGCAACAGTACGTTCTTGAATAACAAAAATTAAGATGAGTAAACAGTAGCTGTCGATTAAACAAATAGTTGGGGCTGTAGGAAACCAAACACGGCTGCTTGATTCTTCCCAGTTCCCCGGAAAGCCCCATTTTTTGGCTTTTACATTCCTTCACCCACTAAAGGAAAGACTGTTTCTGCCCCCAGAGGCCTCTGAACTCCTCGCTCTGGGCCCTTTGAGCACCTGCAGCTGGACTTCATTCTCCTGCCACTTAGTACGGGTTATCAATATGTTCTTGTTATCATATGTATGTTTTCCAGGTGGATTGAAGCCTTCCCTTGCCACAAAGCTGATGCCTCACAATGGCAAAGAAGCCTGTTAGAAAATGTGTTTCCCATTTGGGGTATACCTTCCACAATCTCCAATGATCGAGGGACCCACTTCACTAGGCAAATCATATGAGTCTCAGTGAAAACCTTGCCACCTTCTTGGAGTTAGCACTATTCCTATCACTCTCAATCGTCACACAAAGTCAAAAAACCTAAAGGAAAACTAGATTCAAGAAGAACAAGAATTAATACATAGGGCTGAATGAACTGATAAATATGGTTATAATTTTTATGACTTTTGGTCTAAAAGATTACTATTTTTTAATCCTTTGTTTTCCAGACATAAGAAAATTTTTTTTCTCATAAGCCAACTATGACTACAGCAATTGGTAAATTATATGTTTGTAAACATAATTGAAACATTTATCTTTTTCTTCCTACCTTATTCCTCCAGGATTCAGAAATTTAGTGAGTATTCTTATTTTCATGGCAATATAATTATTTGGATAAGTTCAACAGAATCTGTTCTCCTTGTAGCAGGACACAGGTGCAAACTGGTTCTGTTCCCAAGGCTTTGACTTGAATGTCATATTTGAGAGAGAATGTGCATGGACTCAGACATGACCAGACAGCTTTAAGGAATCAAGGTGGACTGTATGGAGCAAATAAAGCACCTTGGAAGTATTGGCTTGATATCTTGCTTATAGTGTTCCCCGCAGCCTTACCAGGTGAGTAAGGAAGGTCACTTCATGGCAGGTGCAGGAATCTCAGGATATCTTGGAACATCGAGAAGAGAAGAACTCACCCAAATCTATAGGTATGGCAGGCAAGTCTGATGGGAAGTCCTTGGCTTGGTTTCCTGGCCTCAAGAGGCCTTTAAAAGTTCAATCTGGAAATTCCTTGTGAAAGATTCTAGCAAAGCAGATTTAAATGATCCTATGTAATCAATCACTATTCTTGCTGCACTTAAGAAAATAACAGGGGCAAGCTTGGTGGCACAGCAGTTAAGTGCGCACATTCCACTTTGGCGGCCTGGGGTTTGCTGGTTCAGATCCCAGGTGCGGACATGGCACTGCTTGGCAAGCCATGCTGTGGCAGGAGTCCCACATAGAAAATAGAGGAAGATGGGCATGGATGTTAGCTCAGGGCCAGTCTTCCTCAGCAAAAAAAAAAAAAAAAAAAAGAGGAGGATGGGCAGCAGATGTTAGCTCAGGGCTAATCTTCCTAAAAAACAAAATAGAAAAAGAATATAGACCAAGTTTCTTGAGACCAGACATTTTACATACAAATTAATTTCACTGTGATGATCTTTGATAGAAATGGATGTGATTTTAGAGAGAAGAATTATGTTTCAATAAAAACATCTTTGTGGATATTAGATTCTAATGCTGGTCATTGTCTTTCAAGGTTTTGTTTACAATCTGCTAACTGGACTGGATCCTGAATTCTTCTCCCTTCTTCCAGTCTTGGCTACAACCTTCCAAACTAACATATCCAATTTTCTCTCACCTTTGGACTTGGAATCATTGAGAACTACATCTGCCCTTTTTCTTTTTCTTTCTTTTTGTTTAATTAATTTTTGTTGTTGTTGAGGAAGAGTGGCCCTGAGCTAACATCCATGCCCACCTTCCTCAACTTTATATGTGGGATGCCTGCCACAGCATGGCTCAACAAGCTGTGCATAGGTCTGCACCCGGGATCCGAACCAGCAAACCTCAGGTCGTCAAAGTGGAGCGTGCGAACTTAACCACTGCACCACCAGGCTGGCCCCTGCTCTTTTTCTTGAAGCCCTGAAAACTGAAGCCCAACAACTTGACATAAATTTCAGAGAAATCATCACAATGGCTTGCATATGGACAATCTCCATACCTGTTGCTTCATGGGCCACTCAGAAAGATCATCAGAGACACTCAAACTGAAAACTAGGAAAATCTGTCAGATTGCTCTTGTTTGCCCTCATTTCATCTGAAAATGCTTGGAACCAGACATCTAGAACTCTCCTCAACTGACTGCCTTCAGAATGCAGAAACTGGGATTATAGTCTGCTCCAATCACTAACCATTGTTTTTCTGTTGTTTCCATAGAAATGCTTCTTATTAAATACCTCATTGCTTGCACCACAGGCCTCATGTTGGGAGCCCACCTGCATCACTGCCTCCTGAAATTGGACACAAGTGTTTCATTGGACTAAACGCCCCCCTAAACTGAGAGACTGGTTCAGTGAGATGGAGCAATCCACCAACCCCACTTGTAGAATGTGAAACTTCTCATGAAGTTTCAACAGTGGGACTGAGGGGGTTCAGAACAGGCCTCCCCCGGATGCGTCACTTTGGCATGTGGAACATTTTGAGCTAAAGGTAATGAAGACCCTGCGGACTTGAGGAACTTTTACCTCTCCTTTAAAGAATTTAAATTAGGGCCTTGCCTATAATAAGAGTTATGACCAGAAGTACATTTTTATGACCTATCTGTATGTCAGGGCAAACCTCTGTTTACTGAACATCTGTTCTTCTTATCATCTTGTGAATTACCTTCCTTTCCTCTGAAGCCTCAGACCCCTATCTCGTTCCTTAGCTCAGGTGGCTTATATACTTCATTTTACCTTTTTGTCTCTGAACCTCTCACGTATGTAGGGTCTCTGACTCTCTCATGTATGTAGGGCTCCCCTATGTACCCAATTCAACTTGATTTTCTCCTGTTAATCTGTCTCATGTCAATTTAATTCTTAGATCAGCCAGAAGAATCCAGAAGGGTACAGGAAAATTCCTTCTTCCTCCACAAAGATATCATTTCCCTTTCATTTTTTCAAAGTGAATTAAATTTTCTTTAATTCTATATAGTATTTAGTTTAGTTTTTGAATAATATTTTATTAATTCTATCTACTAATTTAGGTTAGAATAATAATATATGTTTAATATTTATATTTGAAATTTTTATGTTTAATTTGATGTTTTGTAGTTTATAATTTTTTTAAATACATTTAGTACATAATTCCAGTGTTTTTAATGCTATAAATTCTGAAAACTTTTACATCAAATAGAGGTATTCACCTCCATATTTTAAAAATGTGTGAAACAAATACCAAAATAGAGGTATTGACATTTTCTCCCATATAGCAATCACTGAGAATGAGCCTTCCCAACTCGACTGGTTTTCCTGTAACTATGAGTTTAAGCTACAGTTAGAACAGGCTTTCTGATGTGGAGGGACGAAGGTGATGGGAGAGAGCCTGGGGCGGGGCGCCAGGAAAGGACGGAGAAGGAAAGGGGAGTCTGAAGTGGGGAGGAAATGGGGAGCAGAACTGGAGGAATTTTCAGAGATTCAGCCATTCATTGTCCAGGGGGTGCTGGGTGACAGGACTGAGAGAAGGAACTGTGCAAAGCACCTTGGCAAGCTCCTGAGAGATGGAGTGGAACTTAGCCCTTGCCCTCTGACCCTTCAGTCTTCACACCATCGGCACCCAAGGTCCCAACTAGTCCTTGTTCAAGTCTTCCTGTGAGAGGGAACTTCCTTCTCTGCCCCAAGCACCCCACCAGCTGACCGCCCAGTGAGCAACGCCTGGCCAGTGACAACTGTCACTCTAACACAGACAACCATACACACACACACTAGACGAACAGCTTTCCTTAGCACCCTTAAACTCTACAACTAAAGGGCACCCCTGGACACCAAGAGGAGTGGTGGAGAGGAGCTCCCTCTGCTGCACCTGGGAGAATGAAGAATTGAAAGCAGAGTCTTAAAGAGATATTTGCACACCCATGTTCATTGCAGCATTATTCACAATAGCTAAAACGTGGAAGCAACCCAAGTGTCCATCGACAGAGGAATGGATAAGCAAAATGTGGTATATTCATATAATGGAATATTATTCAGCCTTAAAAAGGAAATAAATTCTGACAAGTGCTACCACATGGAGGAAACTTGAGGACATTATGCTAAATGAAATAAGCCACTCATGAAAAGACAAATGCTGTATGAGTCCACTTATAGGAAGCACTTAGAATAACCAAATTCATAGAGACAGAAAGTAGAATAGTGGTTGCCACAGGCTGTGGAAGTAGGGGAAAGGGGAGTTATTGTTTAATGGGTACAGAGCTTCAGTTTTATAAGATGAAAAGAGCTCTGGAGACGGATGGTGGTGATGGCTACACAACAGCATGAATGTACTTAATACCACCGAACTGAGCACTTAAAATGGTTCAGATTGTTAATTTTATGTTATGTGTATTTTACTGCAATTTTTTAAAGTGGAGAAAAAAGGAGTGAGGCAGGGAGAGATTTGACACACAAAAGAGGAGGCAGTGCCACCACAGAGGCAGAGACTGGAGCAGTGCAGCCACAAGTCAGCAATACCAGTGGCCACCAGACACTGAAAGAGACAAAGAACCAATTCTCCCCAGAGCCTTTGGAGGGAGTGTGGCCGCCAACACCTGGATTTCAGACTTGTGACCCACAGAACCGTGAAGGAATAAATCTCTGTTGTCTTAAGCTCCCTAAGAAATCCCACTGGATTGTGCACTTTAAAAGGGTCAATTTTATGATATGTGAATTATATCTCAATAAAGCTTTTGTTTGTTTGTTTTTTCCCCAGTTGTACTGAGATATAATTGACACATAACATTGTGTAAGTTCAAGGTGTACACTGTGTTGATTTGATACTGTGATGTACTGCAGAATGATTACCACCGTAATATTACCTCCTACCTCCATCCCATCACATAGTTGCCATTTCTTTTTTGTGGTGAGAATATTTAAGATCTACTCTCTTAGTAACATTCAGGTATGTAGTACGGTATTATAAAATACAATCTCCATGCTGTATATTAGATTCCCAAACTTGTTAATCTTATAGCTGGAAGTTTGTACTCTTTGACCAATATCTCCCCATTTCCCCCACCCCTCAACCCCTGGTAACCGCCACTCTATTCTCTGTTTCTCTGAATCTGGCTTTTTTAGATTACACATATAAGTATCATATAGTATTTGTCTTTGTCTGACTTATTTCACTTAGCATAATGCCCACAAGTTTCATCCAAGTTGTCACAAATGGCAGGATCTCTTTCTTTCTCAGGGTTGAATAGTATTCCATTGTATATATACCACATCTTGTTTATCCATTCGTCCATTGACAGACGCTTTGGTTGTTTCCATATCTTGGCAATTAGGAGTAATACTGCAATGAACGTGGAGATGCAGATATTTCTACGAGATCCTGTTTTCAATTCCTCAATAAAGCTGTATTTAAAAAAAAAAAAGGAAAGACAGACAGACTAAGCTATTTTTTTCTTGTAAAGAGAATACTCCCTGGGTAAGGTGCTGGCCTCGAGGTGGGGGCACCCGTAAGGTACAGGAGGCACTATGCCAAGGGCCTGGAAGTGTTTTCATTTTTATTTCTTTTAAAAGCACAAGAAATCTGAATATAATAATAATGAATATGTAGTAATGAATCCATCTTGGTTTACATTTGTCTTTATACCAATGCAGTCACAAAATATATTTTTTAATATTTTTCTATGGAGAATAGGGCCCAGAGAGGCAAAAGCTCCTCAGGCCTGTGGAAGTTCTTCTAGGTAATTTGTGAGGAAATCAGTCCCAGCCTTCGGATACTGAAGAGAAAGACCCAGGATCGGAGCCCTCATCAGCATCCCCACTCCTGGATCTAGACTCCGCCCCTCCCCCTACCCACCCTGGGAACCCTGCAGAGCTAGCAAACCTGGCACAGGAAAGTTCCATTAGCACTCAAAGTGCCAAGGGATTAAAGGCTGGGAATTCTTATATAAGGAGAGCAATGGAGTGTCCCAAGTGAGGAATGGGGCAACTTTAAAGCTTGGAGGCTTGAAGAACTGTGGGAGGAGGAACCAGAGAGGTCTATTGATGGAAAGAGAGCCTGGAGGCAAGAGGAGGGCCTCCTGACGCTGTGACTCTGATCTTCCTGAGGAGAGGTGGGAAAAGGGTGCCTCGGTACCCTCCCAATCTTTCTTTCTTTCTTTGGACAGTGGACTGGGTTGCTCTTCCGTGGCAGCTGGGAGGACAGAGGCCAGGAAGTCGGGCACTCAGAGGACAGGAAAGAGGGATCAGCTTGACATTCCGTTCAGCAATGGCCAGTGGTTCACTGAGGTGTTCCCTGCCACACTCTTCTCTTGTGCAGCAAGAACCGCTACAGTCGGCCCCACCCCGACTCACTGCCCCCCAGGCACCGCCTATAAGGGGGAGCACAAAACACCTCCCCTCACTCTGCTCCCTCTTCAGGCTCCTCTGGATCTGACCCTGCTCACCATTTGGACTAGGTCCCTTTTTAAATCCCAAGGGCCAGGAACACTGGAGTGCTATCTCCAGGAGTACATTCATAGGCCGCCTGCCACTGGGGTGCCAGCCTGGGACATCCTAGACTCTCCCCACTTCACTCCCCTCCCCCACATCCAATGAATGCTGCATGTTCATCTTTGGGCCCGTGCCTGCCCTCTTCCTGCCACCCCGCTGTGCTCCAGGTCAGATCCTCGTTATTCCACCTGCTTGGGGCGCCAGCTTCCTGGTGGGGCGTTCTGCCTCCCCTCCAAGTTCCCTATCCCCAGGTTCCAGGTCTCTTTGAAATCCAGGCTTTCACAGAGGCACCATCGTATCCAGAATCTTCAATACCCACCTCACACCATGTAGCTTAGAGACAGGGCTTTCAAACATTCCTTTATCCCAAGAAACTCTTTCTTAAAGCCTTATGGGGGAGGTTGATATATGAAAAATATAGACCTCACGCTCAAACAGGGCAGGGGACCAGGAGACCCCTCATCTGAGCCACCACCCCACCATGAGAAAGTCTCTAAGCCACTTCTGAGGATCCACTAGAGCTCTTGTAGTTCAAAATGCACTGGATCCTATCAGACTGGCCAAAACTTTTCAAAATGATACCGCCTAAGGCTGTCCAGGATGCCAGGAAAGGCTGCTCTCATTTACTACTAATGGGAAGTGTGAATTGTTATTGCTGTATTGGAAAGTAATATAGCAATAGCTATTCAAATTAAATATGCATACACCCTTCAACCTAGCAGTTTCACTCCTGGGAATCTGTTCTGTAGAAATAAATGCATCAGTCCTTAAGGGTCTGTATGCACAAATGTTTGTTCGTCAAGATTATTATTTTTTATAGTGAAAAAATTGGAGTGGTAATTACCCATTACTAGGGAATAGAAAATTGTCAAATAAACTGTGGTGCTTCCATATTGTGGAATAATATACAGCCATTAAAAAGGAGGATTCAGCCACAACTAGAAGGACCCACAACGAAGAATATACAACTATGTACTGGGCGGCTTTGGGGAGAAAAAGGAAAAAATAAAATCTTTAAAAAAAAAAAAAAAAAGGAGGATTTAGATCTCTACCAGTTGAGTTGAAGGGGTTTTCATGACATATGTTAAATGGATAAAAAATAAAATGAGACAAAAATACATCACGATCCCACTTTTATAATCCAAATTACGTTGTACAAAAACATCTCTTACGTTTCATCTTACATGGAATTATATTTATACGTAGTGACAACCACAAAGAGAGCTACGGAAGAATGCATTCTAGTATATTGCCGTTGGTTTGACTGTGGGGAAATAAAATTGTGGTGAATTTCTCAGTGCTGCAGTAGAAGACTGGGCCCCCGGGACTCTTCACAAACCCTGAGAATTAGGTTTGTAGCCATTTGTGTAGTTAATGCTTATCCAAGAGGATAATAAAACTTCTCTCCCAGAGAGAAGATGAAATGCTCACCAACTGGAGCAGGTCCCTAGGTTAAGCCCTGAGGTGACTGGAAGACCTAAAGCCTATCTCTCTAGCTGTTTAACTTGAAAAGGGATGTATGATGTGTAGAGACATCTCTAGAACCAGGGACCGGAGGCTGTAGGGCTGTCTGGTTCCTGGATACATTTTATTTGCATTCCAAAGGGTGGGGCTAGGATTCAGGCCCAGGACACTTGCAAGGAGACTCTTTCAGAAGGAGAGGAGGACAGCTTCCAGGAGGACAGACCCTTTCGGAAGGAGACCTTCTTCCCCTTTATAAGAAGAGGAAAATCATTTTTCCTTGTTCTCACCTTTGGATGTTTGGTCCTTGAATAGGACCTGGCCCAAGGTAAGACGTGGGCCAAGGCAACCCTGACACATTGATTATTTACTGTAAGGAAATTAATGAGAAATCTGTCTCTGTCCAGAACACCTCAGGTGTGCATTCAGGATAACATTAATAAAGATAAATATTGAAAACCCAATAGTGAAAGAGAAGAAGGGTGTGATATTGTGATTTATAAGAAATATATCTGTTTGGTCATTCAGATGAACAAAATGTATTTCTCACATATACTTGTTACCAAACCAGGTTCGTTTTTGCCCACCGCCCAGAAAGCCAAACACCAAGACCATGAGACTGCAGCAGAGACAGAGTTTAATCACAAGGCAGCCATGCGAGGAAGCCAGAGCATGAGTCTCAAATCCACTTTCCCAAAAATAGGGACTCAGGGATATTTATGGGATGGGGGGCAAGGTGGTCTGAAAAGTGGGGGGTAGGTGATTGGAGGTGAGGAGAGGTGAGGAGAGGTGAGGTAATTGATGATCTGTGCAAGCGTAGTCAGACTTCATGCTTCTTCATAGGAACCATGTTCACAAAATGGCAGCATTAGCATGATCTGAGGGTGGAGTTTTTAGCCTCTTGACGTCAAAAGGCCGCTTATCTGACATCTGCACAGCCCCAGTTGATGAGTTGGTGATCTCAACCGGCCTGGAGTGGACAAAGGGGTTCTAATTCCTGAAAAACAGCTCAAACATCCATTACCCTGGTGACTCAGGCTCCAGGGAGATGTTATCCATAGGAACCTAGTAGGAGTCAGCATATTGCCTAAACAGTGCAGTTAACAATGGGTGGGTTAAAACAAGTAAAGCTATAATGATTAATTGCAAAAAGGAAAAAAAAACCATTTGTCCTAGCTACTTAATCATCAATGGCTAACTCTCTGCTGGTTTCAATCCCTCTTATTCTTTGGTATTTCTCATTCTTGAGGGATTCGGGGCGAGGACCAACCTAGCTACTTCTTGCTGAATTAGGGCATAGATCTGGGTTAGAGGAATGAAACTGTTTAACATTCCTTTGGAAATAGTCTCTCTTTTTTTTTTTTTTTTTTTAAAGATTGGCACCTGAGCTAACAACTGTTGCCAATCTTTTTTTTCTTTTTTTTTCTTTCTGCTTTTTCTCCCCAAATCCCCCCAGCACATAGTTGTACATCCTAGTTGTGGGTCCCTCTAGTTGTGGCACATGGTACGCCGCCTCAACGTGGCCTGATGAGTGATGCCATGTCCGCGCCCAGGATCCGAACCAGCAAAACCCTGGGCCACTGTAGCAGAGAACTCGAACTTAACCACTCGGCCTCAGGGCCGACCCGTGGAAATATTCTCTTGTTCCCAGCTTCATGTTGATGTTTTTGTATTATTAGAATTTTGTATCTTACTCAACATCTAAAAAGCATATTTTATAATCAAGTGTCTGACCAGAAGGATAAGAAGAATAGACAACCCAAATTTTAACAGTCCCTGAAAAATAGACCTAATCCCAGTGGGGCCTCCATCTGACCCCCAGGTGGGGCCAGACGTCTGGTCTCAGTTCCTGATACTCTTTTGTTTTACTGGATATGCATCAGAGAGCAGAGCAACAACCGATACCCTGATCTTTCAGTTGTCGTGATGATGGCCAGCAGCACAGACTCTCTGCCTGGGGCCATCACGTTCCTGAGGAACTCAAAAGAACAAGGTTGTCAACTTATAGCTGCTGGGAGGGTCCATAAAAGCTACAGAGCATGTCTGGGTTAGTTAATCGGAAGTCATTCAAAGTTACAATATGGTCTCTTTTCTACAATATGGCTTTCCTTATGTCAACCTTGTGTTGACCAGTATCATACTTGGTCTTCATCCTTGGTTCCTGGCTCACAGCTCCCAAAATCCTTAGAATTTCCTGAGTGATAAGAGCAACGGGACCATCTTTTGTTATAATATTTGGTCTCTTGTCCTCTGTTCCTGAAAAATGCTTCAGAGCCATAAAGGTGAAATGGGTATCTTATTATTTATAACAAGGCCCTTTCCAGCACAACTGAGTTTATGTCAATGAGATGATTTTTCGAAAGCACCGCAGGATGGGGGCTGGTTGCCAGGGGAACCGACCAGGCATAGAGGGGTGAGACTGAAGATTTCCAGGGAGGGGAAGGGAACTAGAGGTTGAATCAATCATCAGTGGCCAATGATTTAATCAATCGTGCCTATGTAATGGAGCCTCCATAAAAACCCAAAGGAGGGGATTCAGAGAGCTTCCAGGTTGGTGAACTAGTATGCTCCCACGTACCATGGCCCCAAACTCCGTTAGGGCAGAAGCTCCTTTGTTCAGGACCTCACCCTGTGTATCTCTTTATCTGGCTGTTGATTCATATCCTTTAATATCTTTTGTAATAAATCAGTAATCTAGTGAGTAATTGGGTTTCCAGAGTCCAGTGAGCCACTCTAGTAAATTAACGGAACCCAGGAAGGGGGTTGTGGCAACCTCTGATTTATAGCCAGTTGCTCAGAAGTACAAATGACAATCCAGATTTGCAGCTGGCATCCTGAGTTGGAACGTTCAATCGGAGGTTCCAACCTCTGATCTATAGACAGTTGGTCAGAAGCACAGGTGACGACCTGGCTTGTGACCGGCACCTGAAGTTGGGGGAGGCCAGTCCTATGGTACTGAGCTCTTAACCCATGGAATCTGATGCTATCTCCAGGCAGATAGTGTCAGAATTGAGTTGAATTGTAGGACATCCGGCAGATGTCCAAGAATTGTTTGGTGGCCTGGGGAAACCTCCCCACTCCACACACTGGAATTGGTATGAGAATCCTTTTTATGGGGGCAATTACAGGGGAAAAACAAGAGAGATAGAGAAGAAAGCAAGTAAAAAGAAAAAACTTCAAAAAATAATACTTTAAAAGATAATACTCCCTTAAAAAGGAAAGAAATTCTAGCACATGCTGCTACATGGATGAAACTTGAGGACATTATGCTAAGTGAAATAAGCCAGTCACAAAAAGATAAATAGTGTACGATTCTGCTTCTATGAGGTACCTGCAGTAGTCAAAGCCATAGAGACAGAAAGTCGAGCAGTGGTTGCCAGGGTCTAAGTGGAGGCAGAGTGGGGAGTTGTTGTCTGTTGGGTACAGAGTTTCTGTTTTGCAGGATGAAAAGAGTTCTGGAGATTCATTGCACAACAACGTGACTGTACTTAACACCACTGAACTGCACACTTAAAAACGGTTAACATGGTAAATTTTATGTTATGCATTTTTTTACCACAATAAAAAATAAAAAAACAAATTTCGGATGTATCACCAATAAATCAGCATCTATTATATGATCCCATATGTGTAAAATTATATATTTAAAAAGAGATGTATAAAAGGATGTAATCAAACCAATGGTTATTTCATCAAGATGGGATTTCAGATGAGTTTTTTTTCCTTTACATTTTTAAATATTTTCCCATTTTTTTACAATGACCATGTTTATTGATGTAATCTGGGCGGGGGGGGGAAGTATCTACATTGTGAAAAATAATTATATGAAAAGAAGCATTCAGTTGACAAGTTAGGAAGGAAGCCACTAGCCTACAGGACAATGTCCGGGGCCCCCCTTTTCCCTGGCCCTCCACACCGCCCCGAGCTGCATCTCCAGCCCGATACCTGTGCCTCCCCAGCTCCCTGCCAGGCCAGACTGTTCTACTCACCAACTCTCACCCACAGCCAGACTCTGCTCCTGGAGGTGAATAGGCCAGCTTGCACAGTATCCTATATCCAGTGGCCTTTGTCTGAATATGTGATCCTGGCCAAATTAAGCCACCAAATAACTTTCCCTCTTCGAAATTCTACCACTTCCTCTGCAGAACTAAGGGGAGTCAGGGGTGAGAAGGATCATATTACTGATTTTCAAAAAAGAAAAAAGTATCAAAAACCTTATGTCGGTTTTTTTTTAACGAATTTTTAGGAAGAAACCATTCATATAATACGCAAAACTGAGAGTTTCCTTGTTAGAAACTAGGAAGAAGTCCCAGAGCCTGTTTATCAGGCTTCCCCCTTACTCCCTTGGCTACTGTGGGGATCAGATTTTGCCACCCCAAAATATGTCTCTTTGCCTTGATTATTTTTGAGAACAAAAGATTTAGTGGGGCCTGCCCCATGGCCGAGTGGTTAAGTTCACATGCTCTGCTGCAGTGGTCTAGGGTTTCACTGGTTTGGATCCTGGGCGTGGACATGGCACCACTCATGGAGCCACGCTGCGGTGGCGTCCCACATGCCACAACTAGAAGGACCCACAACTATGTCCTGGAGGGTTTGGGGAGAAAAACGAAAAATAAAATCTTTTAAAAAAAAAAAGATTCACGAAAAAGAGGAAGATTGGCATAGCTGTGAGCTCAGGGACACTCCTCAAGCAAAAAGAGGAAGATTGGCAACAGATGTTAGCTCAGGATCAATCTTCCTCACCAAAAAAAAAAAAAGATTTGGGAAGAAACTTTGACCTTCCCCCTAACTGCCTAAAAGAATTTCAGATAGAAAGCCCGTTCCAGGAAGGAGTTAATACCATAAGATAATTATAGTATGACATAAACCAGGTGTGATAGACATGGAGGAACCCAGCAAGGGCCATTTGATCAAAGTCTTCTCCACCTCTCATTGTCTTTACAAGGCAGGGTCAACTTTTGTTTACCAAACATTTGCTTTTCCATCTCCATGTGAATTGCCTCCCTCCCCTTTGAAGCCCCAAACCACTACCCCCAACATCCTCCTTTGTCTTTAGCTAAAGACAGTATTTAAGGTGGAGGCTTTGGCCCTTTTGGTGAGTTACTCAGTTTTCCTGGGTTTCTCCCATGTATACAGGTTATAAAGCCTGGTTGGATTTTCTCCTGTTGTTCTGTCTCATGTGAATTTAATTCTTAGAGCAGCCAGAAGGACCTGGAGGGGAAAGGAATAGTTCTTCCTCCCCTACACTGCATGACGTCTCTGGGCCTGCTAAACTGTACGCTGCCTTCATGCAAACGAGAAAAGCGTCTCATCTTCCAGACAGATGCAGCCAGGCACCAAGGTGGCAGCTTGGACAGCTGAGCACGGGCTGAATTTCAGCCCCCACTGAGTCCCCTGCCAGGGCTTTTGTGCAGGACACAAATTATTTGACTGTTCTCAGCAGCCCTGCATGGAGTACCTCCAGGGAACACAGCTTTAACACACTGTACTAGAGCACATCTAACATCTCATCTAACTCTGGTGCACTGCAGTTCTTCAGAGCCTCAGCCTCACTCCGGGGCTAGGGAGTTGTGTTTTGTATTTCTGTGAGATATCTTATTGCAGCTATGAAATCTATTTATTGAAGCCAAGTATCTAACTAAACTGAAAGGACTTCCTCGGCCTCGCTGTGGACAGGGAACCCCCTCAGGGCAGAGAGTGGATTTCCTCCAAGACAACTAAGACAGTGAAGACAGGTCCTGGCACACAGGCCCTCTCTGAGCACATACCTGCTGAATGAAAGAATAAATAATGGCAATACATACTCTGGCCAACTAGAAACAACTCAAATGCTGCATAAAATTTGAAACCCCTTTTTAAATTGTATCAGTGAACAAAGAATTTAGTAAATATTCAGAGGCTAAATCTAAATAAAAATAGGAATCCAGGAAAATGAGAGGAGCTTTGAAGCTGGCTTTTGCCTTAAGGCTATTTGCTAAACTTGATGAAATTGAGCTCCACTTCTGCGGCCCAGGGTTTCACCGGTTTGGATCCTGAGTGCAGACATGGCACCACTCATCAGGCCACGTTGAGGTGGCATCCCACATGCCACAACTAGAAGGACCCACAACTAAAGTATCCAACTATGTACTGGGGGGATTTGGGGAGAAAAAGCAGGAAAAAAAAGAAGATTGGCAACAGTTGTTAAATCAGGTGCCAATCTTTAAAAAAAAAAGTGGAAAAATAGAAAGCATGAAATAAGATGATAGGAATAAAAACAAAGGTATCAGTAATTTCAATATATCTCAATGAACCAAAAGTTCCAGTTAAAAAATAAAGATCATCAGATCAGATTTTTTAAGGCCATATTTGCTGTTTACAAAAGATATATCCAAAGCAAAAGGATAACGAAAAGTTGACAATAGAAAAACGAAAAATATATGCCATATTATATGCCAAAATACATGCCAAATATTAACCAAAAAAATACCAAAAAACACATGCCAAATATTAACCAAACAAAAGCTGATTAATATAAAATATAATATAACATGCAAAGAGCACTATTAGAGATGAAAATAGTCACCACACATTAATACAAAATTTCCCAAAGATATAATAATTATGACCTTGTTTGCATGTAATACTATAGCCTCAACTATATAAACAAATATTAACAGAATTACAAAAAGAAATTAATAAATTCACGGCCTCAGTGAGATATTTGAACAGACTTCTTTCAGTAACTGAGAAAACAAGCAGACAAAAAAGCCTCAACATGAAAAAAGAAAACAGAGATCCACAGAATACACGTTCTTCTGACACACCTACACAACTTTTATGAATTGACCTCATGCTAGAGCAAAGCAGAGAAGACATCTTTCAACATATTTCATAGGATTGATGTCATAAATCCCCTGTTAACTGACCACAATGCAAATAAGTTAAAAATCAATAACAAATGGATATCTAGGAAAAAGACATATGTTTGAAAATTATAATATAGACTTCTAAAAATTACTCATGTGAAGAAAGGAAATCATAATGGAAATAAGAAAAGGCTTAGAACTGAACAATTAAATTATATTTTTATATACATCAATATAACAATATAAATACTCATGCAGTGTGGCTAAAACAGTACTTAGAGGAAAGTGTATAGCCTTAAATTCATATATTAGAAAAGACAGAAGTTTAAAAACAAATGAGTCATCTCAAAATAAACCCAAACAATATTGAAGGAAGAAAATAAAAGCAAGAGCAGAATTTAATGAACTAGGAAACAAATATATAATAGAAAGAATTAATAAAGCCAAATTTGGTTTCTCAGAAAAACTAGAAGAAAAAAAGACAATCCTCGGACAATATTATTCAAGGAAAATAAAAAGAAAGGCAAGGCACAAATTAACATTAGGAACCAAAAAATTAGGGAGCATAACTAGAAATGCTTCACATATATAGATAATAAGACTATAATATAAATGAGTAACTTTCTATGAATAAATTTTAAAACACAGATGAAATGGGGAGATAAAGCATGAAAAAAAATAAGATTGGCAACAGTTGTTAGCCCAGGTGCCAATCTTTAAAAAAAAAAAAAAAAAAAGATCAGAAACAAAACAGGAGTGCCACTATCACTTCTATTTAACAAGGTACTAGAGGTCTTCACCAGTACAATGGGCAAGAAAAATAAATAAAAGTCATAAGGATTAAAAAGGAAAAAGCAAAAAGTAGATTATCTGCAGACTGAAATAATTGGCTCTGTAGAAAACCCAAGAGAATCTAAATTATTAGAAATAATAAGAGAGTTTAGCAAAGTTTCTAAATATAAAATCAATACAAAACAATTACAAAAAGGAAAGAAATCCTGTCACATGCTATAATATGAATGAACCTTGAGGACATGACGAAGTGAAATAAGCCAGTCACAAGAGGCAACACTGTATGGTTCCACCTATATGAGACGTCTAAAGTAGTCAAATTCCTAGAAACAAAAAGTGGAATAATGGTTGCCAAAAACTAGGAGGAGGAGAAAATGGGAAGTTCTTGTTTAATGGGTACAGATTTTCAGTTTTGCAAGACAAAAAAGTTCTAGAGATCTGTTGTCCAACAATGTGAATATACTTAGCACTACTGAACTGTGTACTTAAAAATGGTTAAGATGGTAAGTTTTATGTCATATTTTTTACCACAATTAAAAATTTTAGAGCCAGCCCTGATGGCCTTGTGGTTAAAGTTTGGCACACTCCACTTCAGCAGCCTGGGTCCAGTTCCCGGGCACAGAGCCTCACTGCTCATCTGTTAGTAGCCATGTTGGGGCGGTGGCTCACATAGAAGAACTAGAAGGACCTAGAACTAGAATATGCAACTATGTAGTGGGGACTTGAGGAGGGGGAGAAAAAAAGAGACACAGGAAGATTGGCAATAGATGTTAACTCAGGATGAATCTTTTCCAGCAAAAAAAAAAAAAAATTAAGTATTTTAAAACTCAATTACATTCCTATACCAATAACAATGTATATATTTTTTAAACATGCCATTTGCAACAACGTCAACAAATTATACAATTAGGTGCTTTTATGGCAAAAATGATAACATGTTATTCAATGACATTAAAGAAAACCTAAATAAATGGAAAAATAAACCATGTTCATGGACTGGAAGATTCAATATTCTCCACAAGTTGATCTATAGAATCAATGCTATGTCAATCAAAATCCCAACAAGTTGTTTCGCGGAATTTAACAAGCTCACTCTAAAGTGTCTATTTTAAAATAGGAGGCCAAGATACTCCTGAAAACAAAGAGCAAGCTGGGAGATTTGCCTTACCAGATATCAAGGATTATTACAAAAATATAACAATTAAGATGGCACTGTATTGGCCTAGAAATAGATCAGTCAATCGATAGAACAGAAAAGAGAGCTCAGAAACAGGCCCACACACACATTTATTATACACCGCATTGCAGAGTGGTAGAGAAGGAAAGGAACTTTTAATACATTTTTCTGGAACAATTGTTTATGTGGAAAACAGATTTGACTTCTTCATCACACTATATACAAATACATGGTATTATTCCAACCATATAAAACTCACCACTATCAAAAACCATACATTGTTTACAGATGAAAATATATGTAGTAAAAATTATTAAGGAAAGAAGAAATGAGAAAATTCAATGATCAAACAGTGGTTCCACTAAGAAGGAAGGAGATGGGATGGGGAAGACAACCCAGGGGGTTGAAAGGTAATGATAATGTTCATTTCTGAGACTCAATGGGTCTTGTGTCATTATTCTTCATCTTAGATGCATTCCATAAATCATCCTGGAATACTCTGAATACATAATTAAAAAATGTAAGGGAAAAAGATGGAGAAGAAATGGCCACAGTATGTGTGATAAGAATAGCACTAGCGAACTGGGCAGGGGATGGGGAGTGCCCAGTTGTGGTCCCAGCTCCTTCTTAACTTATAGTTTGCCCTGAGTAGAGGCACTTTCTTCCCTGTAACTTAGTCTTCACCTGTTGAATGGGATCAGTAACACACACTACACATAAATCTTCCAAGGATCAAAAAGACAATGGATCTGAAAGTGCCTTGTGAAAGTAAAAGTGCTATACAAACGGAAAGCAGCATTGTTCTTGACAACTTCATGTTTGCTTGGCAGAGAACAAACAGCTACACTTGTGACTCAGCCCTAAACTCCTCTTACGGGAGACGCTCCGGACACAGAAAAGGGCTGTGGTGCCGCCGCTTCAGCCTCACGGCCATCACGGTGGCTAGATTGGAGGATTAATGTCAGTTATGCACGGAGAGGGCAAAAATGAGCCTCAGCAGGGAGACCTGGGGAACACAGAGCCACGCCTACTGTCCAGCCTGCAGGTGAACTGGACCTCCTGGATCAACCTCAGCAAAGGGACAGGACGTGAAGCCCCCAGCTTACCTCTGAACCTCTCCGTCTCCTCTGAGCCCAAACTACTGCTCCACAGAGTGAGCTCAAAGGGCTCACTTCCAACTTTCCTCGGTTGGAGGCAAATGCAATAAAAATGTGCAGTCTGTGCCCCTCTCCACACCCACTTACACCCTTTGACAGCTGCACTCACCAGATTCCAGTGCAAATACTGCCTCCTCCCACCACCCGCTCGGCAAAAAAGAAAACCCTTTAAAGTCATACCCTCAGAGCAAACGAAAGATTTGCTATTTGTTTGGGGTTTTGTTTTCTTTTTTAAATCCATGTTCCTGTTCCCCTCCACCACTGTGGAGAAGCAGAAGCAGAAGGACACACCTGTTTATTTAGCAGGTGGACTGAGAATGTTTGTTGATCCTCTTCAACCTCCTGGCCTGCCTGCCCACCCACCGGAGCTCCCTGGAAGCTCATGCTGACTGCCTTGCCTGAGCAGCCCCTCCCAGCGGCAGCAGGTCTTCACCCACTGAAACGACTCCTCCTCCCTCTTTGTACCAAGGTCTTCTCCCCGCTGAAAGCAGCGGAGGGGAGAGGCAGGGGTTCCGATTCTCTTTGTCTCTGCAAACCCCTCCCCTTCATTGACTTGCTCATCACAGGTGTGTCTCAGGTGAAGTTGAGTTGCTTTTTTGGGATTTGATTGCTAGGAGCAAAAAAATCCCCTTGCTGACATTCCCTGGGTGTCCACGTCCTGTATCCCTCCTCATAGGACGGGCTCCCTGATGACCAGGGCTGTGGTACCACCACCATCAGCTCCTCCCCAGGAATTCAAGAAAACCAACCCAGACTTCCTGCTCTCTGCCCACGCAAGGGTGCTCACTCCACACCCCAAATTGCCAGCCACTACGGGGCCAGGAAGGTACTTTTCCAGAGGAAGTGGAATAGAGCCAAGGCTTGCACGTGGCTGTGCAGACGGGCAGCTGGAGTTCTGAGTCCTTCCTGCTCCCCGACAGTGCCAGTGCCTATGCCCTGTGGGGCAGCGGAGGCAACTAGAGAAGGAGGAACTCCAAAGGCGACGCTTCCAGCCCTCTGGGGACTGTGCGCACATCCCCACCCTACGGAGGAAGAAGACAACTTAATTCCACACATTTGGGCCTTCAGGGAAGAGGGGCGGTGAGTAAGAGGGGAAAGAAGATGTGACCTCCCTCTGAGGTTCCTACAGAGGAACTTGCCTGGCTCAGACTAGGCCCGGAGGGCAGAGAACTGTAAGGGATGCCCCACTGCCCTGAGACAGTTCACCCCCTTGCACCCCACCTTCCCTACCCAAAAACACTAATACAAACAATGGACTCAGACAATAATTCAGACAATTAGTCATCTTCCCTGCAGGGGGCTGACAGCCAGTCTTGGCTCCAATGGGATAACTGGGGTGATTCATTCTGCTGAGGCTGCAGGGATGGCCTGGCTCAATATTGACTGAAAGGCTTGAAGCTGTGGTGGGCCCAGCCCCAGGGACCCCTACCTGGCCCCCTTCACGAGCACCCCGTGATTCACATGTTCATGCAGCTGCCAGCTCTTCAGACCACCACCCTCAACACAAAGAACCCTGTCCCTGTATGCAGGAACAGACTCCTAAAGCGTGCCTCCCGCCTTTGACTGGGGCCCAGGCAGCACGGTGAACTCAGTCATACCGCACCCTCAGTGGTCTCACGTGGAATGCTTCCCCCAGGCTTTGGGCATGCCAGCTGTGCCTTCTCTGCCCCCACTTCGATGTGGTGAGAAAGTGGACTAGCCTTGCCCCATGGCCCTTCCATCCTTCCCCTCTCACCACATTCAAAGTTAAAACACGTCTTTGTCTTGGGAGACCCCGCTAGGACTCTCTCTGCCCCAATCTGGACCCATCATAGCCTGGCTCAAGCATCATTTCCTTCTCCAAGCCCAGCCCAGAACGCTCTCTCCTGGGGACCACTGAGTCTTCCTTTAAGATGACTTCATCCAGAAGGGGCATCTTTTCTAATTCACAGAATGGCAGCTTATGAGCTAACAGCGGCCTTCGCAGGGTCGGTCCACCATCGTGTGTACCCTCTGTGAGGAAAAAAACAACTTTGTTTTCCAGAGATGCTGCCTCGGCATTTCACAGTGGGATAACCCTGCTCATGCTCAGCCAGAGTCTGGACACTTAGATAAGGACTTGAGTTTAGGATTCCCGCCATAAGTTCCCGCTTTACTTTTCCCAGAGCACCTTTACAATAACCACTTAGAGTGAAGCCCTCAAAAAGTGAATGACCTCCACCCCATTCACCTTCTAAGTAATAGGTTCCTGCTACCCTGCTCTCTATTTCAGGCTCACTTGTGACCCCGGACAGAGGACTGCCCTTCCCCCAGCTCATCGCGCCCCCTTACTTCTGGGATCTGTAAGTAATAATAAATCTAGTGACTCTACTTCCTTTGTGGCGGTGTATTGAAACTGTGCCTTCAATCAAAACGACCCCTGTGGGTTTCACCTCCCTGAAATAGGACCAGGATGCTGAGGGAGCTACCTGCTGCCCCCTTGTGGGTGGCTGGCTCCTCCTCAGTCAGCAGGTCATAATGTGCACATTCTTAATTCAACACACCAGCTCTGGCTTCTCAACACACCCTCCCACCAGCTCCCTCCCCCCCGCCCCCCCCACCCCCGGTGAGTCACTGAGTCACTCCGGGAGGTGACTGTGAGCAAACCGTCTCATGGCTGGTGCAGCACCAAAGAGAAGAGGAAACAGAAATCATTGGGCAACCAGGACACAGGGGTAGATTCGACCAAAAAGAATATTTATTGTACAATTAACAACCACTGGATTTGACTCAGACGAGCCCACTAGAGTGTGTCTCCACTTTGCCAACTTAACTGCAGGCCTTGAGGACTTCATTGTATATCATAGCCAAAGCCCCAAGGAAGGTGACATATTCCTGGAAGTTCACCACCTGGTCCTTGTTCTGGTCCAGGTCATCCAACAGCTTTGCAATTTCCGAGTCCTCCAGCTCCTAACGTGTTAGAATGGGAAATCCAGACTCAGTGGTGACAAGACCCCTGGGTCCTCTCCCTTCCTCCTCCCAGGCAGCCCTCTCTCAGATAAGTGGCTCTGTGCTCACTTGTCACCAAAGCCCCAAGTCCACTTTGGGTTCACTCGGCTTTACTGGTCTGCTCCTGCTCCTCACTCGGGGGAGTGAAAACCAGGCTGAGAGGACCCCCTACCCCCTCAGGGGAGTGGACCAATGGGCTCAGTGAGCATGTGGACCAGGGCCCCAGAAGGTGGGTAGATGTGAGTCAGATGCCCCGGCTCCTCCCCCTCTCCTAATCCTGCTTCTACAGGGCCAGGGGTGGGATGACCAGCCTGGGGAGGCTCACTCACAGCGCCAATGGTGAGCTCCTTCTGGATCAGCTCCTTCAGCTCACCCTTGCTCAAGGTGTTCTTGTCGCCCTCCCTGCTGGAGTACTTGTGGAAGATAGCCACGAGGAGGCTGATGGCCTGATCCAGGGGGCACGCCATGGCTGAAGGCTGGACTCAGAGCTGGGGGCAGAGGGGCTGGTCAGCAGGGGCTTCCCACTCACCCAACACCCCAGGAGCTCTGTCCCCTTCTCCTCGACCCCCACGCACTCCTTTTGTCTGCCTGCCTGAACCACCCAGCCTCAGGCACACACAGGTGGCCTCAGGAGACAACCCAGGGCTTGAAGGGGAGCGAGTGGGCAGACTCTAGGTTCAGGAGATCAGCGGCCTGAGGGGGACACGAGGAGAGGTGGTGCAAGGATCCTAAAGAGCAAATAGGGCCACCGCTGAGAACTCCAGGGGTTCCAGGAGAAGTTGGGGAGGATGGGGGGCGGGGAGGTGGAGGCAGCACAACCAGCCCCACACACAGCCTCACAAGACCACAGCTGCGGCGTTGACACACCCAGGCCACACCCTCCCGCGCCCCAGCAGAGCGCGGGGAGCCGCCCCGCCGCACGCCCAGCCCGGGGCTGGCCCGCCGCTCCCGACCCTCCCGCCGGCCCAGGGGCTCGCAGACGCCGCAGCGGGATCCCGGCGCCGCCCGCAGAGTCCGCAGCAGCCCCCCGGGGGCAGGCGGCGGCTGGGCGAAGGCGGGGGCGCCGGGCCGCGCTGGCGAGAACTCACCCGGGGCCGCAGCGAAGCGCAGACGGAGCGGTCGAGGTGATGCGCTGTGTAGCCGACCGGCCGCCCGCCTTATACCGGCCGGTGTGTCCACCCTACCCGCCCAGGGCCCGCCCCGCGCCCCACCCCGCGCCCGTGGTTTACACAACACGAACACCCCCGGCCCCTCTCAACTTTCCACGCCTCCTGCCCCGGGGTTGTTCCGCGTTCCGAGGGTGAGGAAGCCTGGCGGAAGGATGGGGGCCCCTAGTGGAGACCCCCCGCAAGCCCAGTGACCTGGAGCGCCCCCTAATCTCCATAGCTCAGTTTGCCCACCGTCGTGAGACGTGTGACACGGGGGTGGGGAGGTGGAGGGCATGGGGGGGCGGGGCGCCTAGAGGGTGTTCAGGGTCAACCCTAGATGAAGGAGAGGACCAGCCAGTGGTCTACAGGATATGATTTAAAGGACGTCTAGAACATCCATCTCCCAGCAAAAATAAATTCCTACCACCGCCCCCACTCCCTTCCCCCGGCGCCTGGCATTCCACCCGGAGCCTCTTGCCCACTACTGTGCACACACGCCTGAGCCGAGCCTTGTAAGCATCATTAGTTATTCACCCTGTAGTGAAAATCTTTTTCAGATCCTGTCCTGAGAAATGATTTTGATAGGGAGAGGTGGGGAGAGCAAAAAGCACTGGACCCCAGAGATGATTGGGGTGGGAGGGGCTGGGGTGGGACTTGCGGCTGAGGGAGATATGGAGGAGAGGGAAAGGGGGCTGGCCTGGAGCCAGAGCCAGACTTCCCCTTTGCATTGGTGTTGCAGGGTGGCCTCCAGCAAGCTGGTGACAAATCAGACTGGCTTGTGCACCACTTCCCTCCGTGTCCTCACTCTCAAAGCACTTTCCCTCTTAGCTTTCTCTGCATCTCTGCAGCAAGCAGAAGCCTGGCCCAATCTCCCCATTTTCCAGAACGGCAAAACTAAGCCCAGGGTCTAGCGGGTGGCATAGTGGTTAAGTTTGCATGCCAGCTTTGGCTGCCCCAGGTTCACCAGATCAGATCCTGGGTGCGGATCTACACACCACTGATCAAGCCATGCTGTGGCAGCATCTCACACAGAAAAACTAGAATGACTTACAACTAGGATATACAACTATGTACTGGGGCTTTGGGGAGAAAAAAAAAACGAGGAAGATTGGCAACAGATGTTAGCTCAGGGCCAATCTTCCTCACCAAAAAAAAAAAACCTAAGCCCAGATAAGCTCAATGATGTCACACTGTAGAAGGACAAGAAGTGGGGTGGAAGCCCAGGACCCTAATGCCAGAGACTGTCAACCCACTCAAGGAGAAGATTTTCCTTGCACCCTATCCCCAGCCAAGGTGGACAAGATGTCTTCAAAACCAGCCTCCAGACACCTGGAATGGGAAATCTTTATTTGATTTGATGGGAGAGAAGTCTGAAGCAGGGTCCATCTGAGAGGGAGAGGAGCGCAAGGGGCCACAGAGGGTCTGTGAGAGGAGCTGCAGAGGCCAAGGGCAAGGAGCTGAGCCCCGGTCACTTGTTGTCCTCCAAGAAGAAGTCGTTATAGGCCGTGCACAGCGTGGTCAGGAACACTGAGTACTCCTTGAAGTCAATCTCCTGGTCGCTGTTTTTGTCCAGGCTCTTCATCAGGTCATCGATACTGCTCTCCTTCCTCTTCTTCGAGGACCCAGGAAGAGGAACAGGTCAGCCACACCGCCTTGCCCTGCCCCACTGCTGTGTGTGGTGCCACCCATCCCCTGGGAAGGCAGCCTCAGGGTGATCCCCAGCTGGGTCAGCAACCGTCTGAGCATCTCGACCCCCCCCCCCCCCCCCCCCCCCCCCCCCCCCCCCCCCGAGTCTCCCCTCAGCCCACACCCAGTACAGGGCCTGGCACCAAGCAGAGGCTCAGGGACCTGACTCCTGAATCTAAATAAATCACAGCAGGAAGGCTGGTCAAGCCTCCCTTCTCTCAACACTGCACCATCCAAAGAAATAATGGTCTAGATTGTATATAACACCTAATAGAAACAGGTCGGTGACTATGCGGCCTGAGCATGATGCCTGTCTCCAACTCCTTCTGTCCTTATAGGGGAGAGTTGAGAACTGACCCAGACAACACGTCTCTCCAGGAGAGCAGTGTATTGGAGCTGAGAAACGGTCGAGTCCTTCCTCTCTAGGAGAGCTTGCAAGACAGCTGAGTGGAAGTGAGTGCCTGGCACCCAGTCTTACTCTCTGTCTGGTCCCCTGCCCACCAAGCCCGGCTCTGCCAAGAGGATGGAGACAGGGCCTTCGGGTGGAACAAGAAGAAAATACAGGCACATCCTGCCATCCCCTCTTCAGGGCCCTCAGCTCCAGCTTTTCCACAGGAGACAGAACTTTGAGACATACGGAGATGGAAACAGCCTCTCTGTGACGTGATCTTTGTTCCCAGTCTGGGCTCCTATTATAGCCAGGCCCTCCCCAGGGGCCCTGTCCCCCTGTAACTAACCCCTGCCAGCTCGTGATTCCTCCCTCTGCCCTCATTAACCCCAGGATGCAGAGAGCCTGGCAGGAAGCCCGGAGGGCAAGCCGGGGGACACCCACGCCTGCTTCTCCCCTGCCCACAGGGGCAACTCAGGGGAGCTGCTCTCTGGGGCGGCCCACCAGGGCTCAGGATGTGACAGGAGAGGCCTGCAAGCTGAATTTTAAAGGAAAAAGGGAGGGTGACACACAGGCCTGGCCTGGAATTCCAACTCAGCCTCATACTAGCTGTGGCCTTGGACAAGTTATATAATGTATCTAAGCCTCAATTTTTTCTTAACTGTTAAAATAATATCTTGACTACCTCACAGGCTTTCCCCTCTGTCAGTTATCTCCCTCCCACCATCTCCGTCTGGTAAGAATCAACTAGGTCTCCTTCCAACCTTGTGTTCACAAAGGAGCAGAAAGGTCCTTTTGGTTCCAAGTCAGCACCAGCTGAGAGCCCCTGATGTGCCAGGCGCATGGAGGGGCGTCAGGTTGGGGCCCTGCCCTTGAGCAGTGCACAGCTCGACCTGGACCCCCTGGGTCCCCTCATCCCCCATGATCTCTCATACAGGTTCCACCATGGCTTTGCAGGTCTAGCCTCAACACAGAAGCTTCCTTGATCTCGTTCTCTAAACCCTCACCCAGGCCGTAGTCCACCCTCCAGATGCCACCCTTCCTCTTTCCAGGGAACCCTGACTCACCCTCCAGCACGGAGGTCCAAAGCTCTGTTGGCCCAAGTTGCCCACCTTCTTCCTTTGGTCTCTGTCCGTACCTTTTGGCCACCCTGCTCCTGACTGAGATTAGGGCACCTTGACGGCAGGTGTGTGTCCTCACGCTAGATGTCTATGGAAGCAGAGCTGGGCCTCTCGCCTCACTCTGTCAGTGGTATGGGTGCTCCCCCTCATGGTACCCCCTCATGGTACTCATGGGAGCACTCAGACTTTGGAGGGAGGGGGACAGTCACCTACCTCACCAAGACACAGCTCCTTCTTGATCAGCTCCTTTAGTTCCTTCCTACTAAGGGTCAGTTTGCTGCCCTCTCTCCCCGAATATTTGTGGAAAGTCGTGACCATAGTGGTCAGGGCCTTCTCAAGAGGAGTCTCCATCACGGTGTGTGGCTCTGAAGGGTGAAGGGAAAGGAGACGATTACATTGCGAGGGGAAGCCAGACCTTCTACTCCCCCCACCTCCCAGCCCCTCCTTCAAGGACCAGAGACTGGAACCCGTAATGGGACTGAAATCCACCAACGAGTAGACCCAAATGTGTCGGCGCAGGTTGGACTGAGACCCAAGGCCATCTTGGAACGGCCAGAGGGGTGAGACTGACCAGGCTCGCAGGAGACTGCACACTCTCCTGCTTAGGGAATGTTGAAAAAGGGGTCTAGGGGCAGAGGGATGACAGGATGACCTCCCCAAAAGAAAAACTGGTGGCAGACATGGAGCAGATAAAGGGTAAGGACTTCTCCCTGCCCCGTCCAGCTTGGGCACTCATTTTCCAGAGACAGTCCTCACCATAGTCACCCTCCTGTGCACAGATGCCTGATTGACCTGATAGCAGGGAGTGTCCCATTGTAGAAGTGGGGGACAGGGCAAAGGGAGAGTCCAGAGGTTGGAGGGGGCTGGAACTGGGAGATAAGGTCTCAACAGGAAACTGGGGAGAGGTGATTGGACTTGTCCAGCTGGTCTCAAGTCTCCAGCCCAGGGAACTGCACGTGCAGACTGCCACAAGGCAGTGAGGGGGGCGGGCCTAGTGAAAGCTCCGGGGTCACTCTGAGAGCTGGAGCCAGAGGCTGGGTTTGAATGGAGCCCTCCAGGCCATCAGCACAGTTGCACCCACCAAGGGACAAGGCAGCTGGAGCTCCTGTGACTCAGACTTGAAAACCACTTCCCCCTTAGGGAGGAAGGAGGCAACACCCGAGGAACTTGAGGGGTGCAGGTAAATCTCTGTAGAGTCCTGAGCAAGGAGGAAGCAGCTGCTGGCTCTCCCCTTCAGCCCAAAGCCCACCTCGTGATTCTCGAACTGGACCTGTCGTTCATCTCCCACCACCCACAGCCCTCAGCTTCTCCCCACCTCCAGGAGACTCAGCCAGGACCACAACTGAAGGCAAGCGCCTCTGGGTATCTGCAGGAGCATCCTGGCTGGTCCTGGTCTCCACCTCCACCCCTAGAGTCACTTCTCAGGAAATTCTGATAACCCCAATTCCAGATCCTCTGCCCTCTCCTCCCTGAGCACATGCCCACTCATCGGACTGGGCCTTCCTTGGTGGAGGTCACCACAGCTTGTCACCTTCTGGTCTCATCACCCGCCTTGCCCCACCATATGGATGAGCAGGAAGATCAGAAGGAAAGACTCACCAAGGAAAGAGTAAACCAGAGAACCAGGCAGCGGAAACAGGCTCCCTCCCACTGCTCTCTGTCTTTATTCCCTTGCTCCCATCACCAGGAAACCAGGGCAGGGAAAGGGCCAATGAGAAGGGGCCGGGGACATGAGGAAGCCCAGGTGAGAGCCTCTTGGGATGGGGCTGGGGAGAAACCCCCTCTGCCAATCTCACCTTCCTTGTTTCCAAGTGGAGGGAGGGGGGGCACACTGAGTTCACCATGGCACACACATCTTCAGTCCCAGAAACTTTGTTTTCCCAACCAAAAATCAGAACTCACAATCTGATGGGACAACAGAGTGGAGGAGGAGAAAGCGGGCTATCCTGGAAAGAAGACCCAGGAGGTGTGGGCCAAATGCAGGGTATCTCCCCATGCCCTAGGCTGCTCTCCACACTGGGGCCCTCCACTCACACCAAGAGCGGAGCAGACACACCTCAAGATGAGAAGCAGTGGGGGGCGATGGTTCCTGCCAAGGGCATTGTCAGGGTCATTAGCTAGTATGGAGCCTAAGATTTTTAAAGGGCTTTTAAATGAGCGATTTCTTCTAAACCTCACTCATCTTCATGGGAAAGAATTCACAGAGACTCTTGAAATGGAGGACTGAGAATCAAGGATTGAGGAGGGGATCTGAGAAAGGGTGGGGCTGGGTGATGGGGTAGAGGTTGTGGGTTGGGGGCAGCAGGATCAGGGTGCAGTAATGAATGGGGTAGGGGTCAGAGAGAGTTGCCTGTATCCCAGGAGAGACTCAGACATTGTTCTACTGCCAACCAGTCCAAGTATGAGAACAGAACCGAGTTAGGGGCTTAGAATCTGTCGCTGCTGCAGCCCCACCCTAGCCTGCCTGGGTCCTCCCCCCCAGCCCCCATTCCACTCCCACCCCCGGTTGGCCAGGCTAGAGAGGCAGCAGGGACTGGTCGCTAAGCAACAGGAGTTTCCGAAGTAGAGAGTGATGCAGGAGGAGGCTCAGGGGAGGGCACTCCCGTGGAAGATGGGCAGACTAGGGCGGGTAGGGAGGCGGGGAGGAGGCAAACTTTTTCCTGGATGAAAATTCTACCCAAGTCTCCGCAGTCACACTCTAGGGGAACATCTGAGTCACCTACCCAACTCCTCTGAAACTTGAGAGAAAAACACGATGAGATGAGAAGCAAAGGGGAAGGCTTGGGAGGTCAAGGGAACCAAACCCTCCCTGCCTCTGGACCTGCCCTCTGCTCACCTCTTTCTTAAAGGTCCCCATATCACCCAGGAGGCCTGGAAGTCTAACCTCAATCTCACCCACTGCATGCTGGAGCCAATAGCCTTTAAGGGAAAGCAACATCGTGTCTGATGTGGGGGGGGGGGGGGGGGGGGGGGGTGATAATCTCAATTTCATTTATCAGATCATATGTCTGGAATTTTGTCTCCAAAATTAGGGTCACCTCCCAGTGACTCCCTCACTCCCACCCAGCCACTATCCTCTACTCATCCCTTCTGAGGTCCTTCGTCCTTCTCTGAAGGGGCATGATTCCTAACTGATAACAGATCCACCCCAGAACCTTTGCGGTAGAGAGAGGGGTTAGAGAAGGACAGTATTTTCATGCTGCTGCCAATGGCCAGGTCTCCCTGCACACGGCCTCCACAGACAGGAAGGATTCATCCATCCCCAGGGTTTGAAGCCAGGGCACTGGAAAGCCGTGACAGGACAGGGCCTGGGCTGTAAATTTCAAGACTAAGCCCTCCGTCCCATTCCACTCTGACCTCGCTACTCCCTCCCTGTGACTCAACCCTTTTCCCCATCTCTCCCCCAGGGTGCCCAGACTCCATTCCAGACCCCAACTAGGAACAGATGTGACCTTCAGTCCCATTCCAGCCTCAGTTATAGGTCTCGCCAGAGGCAAGGTTGGAGAGTGGGGAGGGGTGAGCAGGCTGGCTAAGATCCCACAGCTGGGGCATTCCAAGCCTCTGCGGGTCTCTTTCCCCCTGCCTTCGGCCCCATCAGAGTCAACTCTATCACACGCAAACACACACGTGCATACACACACCCTCAGTCACCTCACATCCCTCTCCCACCTTCACTAGTCTGCTCTCCACAAAACTAAGCTCAACCACCAGTGCTCCCCACCACCACCCGTACATATTTCTCAGCGCCCCCCACACACACACCCCTAGAGTCTCTCAGACCATCAGCCTCAAAGCTTCCAAGAATCTTTATTGAACTTGCTCTGCATCATACACCCATCTGGAGGAGCCAAGGTGAGGCACCATGCCCACTGCCAACAGAGAAGACCCCAGCTGGCAGGCCCCACCCGCATCTCAGGAGCCTTCATTTCTTCCGGGGCTGCTTATCGGGGAAGCCTTCGAAGAACTCGTTGCACATCATGGCGATGCAGGACAGGAAGACACAGTACTCCTGGAAATCCACCTCGTTGTCCTTGTTGCTGTCCAAGTTGCTCATCAGCTTCTGGAATGCAGCTTCATCTGTCCTTTTCTACGGGGGAAGAGGCTACAGGTAGAAACCAGAAGCCCGGGAGTGGAACCAAGACTAGACCAGGATTCCATCTCCAGATCAGAGCTCAGGAAGGTGCAGCCACCTTTGGGGGCCCAGTTTTGGAACTCCAGCTCTCAGGGCTAAACTAGGATGGGAGGAGGGTTACCCCTCAGATGAGGAAGTCAGAGTATCTAGGTGCAGCTGGAGAAGGGCACCACAGTGTCTTCCCTCAGGGTCATTTTAAGAATCCGATTAGATAGTGGCCATGAAAGCAATCTATAAACTGCATAAAGTTTGATACAGATGGAAGCTGCGATTGCTCTGGGGAAGTCTGTAGATGTGTGAGTGTCTCCCTAACTGTGCCTTCACATCCACGAGCCAAATAGAAACTCGGAAATTGTTCATGGCTGCAATGACAGCAAGAGGCAGACCATCCTGGTTTGCAGATCTCAGCTTTGCACACTACCTTGGGAAATTACTTAACCTCTCTGAGCCTTAATTTCTCTTCAGTTACATTGTGCAAAGCACCTGGCAGAGTGTCTGGCCCGTACTCAGCCCCCTTTCTGCTGGGGGCCAGGAAGGGAGTGGTGGGCACTCTCTCTCTCCACCCCAGGCAGCCACAGCAAGCTCTGCCCCCCTTCCCCATCTCAGTGATAGATGCCAGCTGCAGCTACTGCTCTGCAAGAAGACTGGGCCTCCCAGGGCCTTGCCCTCCTCTGTGGGGAATGCTCCACATGGGGGCATACTCCCAGGCAGTAGGCACTCACCCCCAAAAAGCTGGGCAGCTCCCGGGTCAGCAGCTCCTTTAGCTCTGACTTGTTGAGCTTGAACTTGTCACCCTCCTTGCCGGAGTACTTGTGGAAGGTGGATACCATCACATCCAGGGCCTTCTCCAGGGGGTACGCCATGGTGGCAGTCAGGATCTGGGGGCAGGGTCACAGAGACACCCTTGTCTTCCCACCCCCACTCCCAGTCATGTATTCAGAATGCCTCACCCACCCCCATCCCTCCAGGACCACTTGGTGAGACCCTGCTCCTGCCATCGGGGAGCCCAGAAAGGTAGGGCTCAGCCCCTGGTGGGAAGGGTGAGTGCGGTGGGCAATGTGAACATTTGCAGGCCCACTGCGCGCAGGCTCTGGGCTTCAGGCAGCAAGCTCCCGGGGCCTCCCTCGGGCCATGCTCAACAACAGCGCTTTTTCCATCCCTTATTCAGTCTGTTCACTCCCACAGCTCAGCCCACAGCAGCCCCACCCAGGCCCATTCTTCTCCCTCCCAGCACTGGGCAAGGCTGCTGGAAGCCTGCCCAGGGGCCTGCAGCGGAAAAAAACAGTGGCCTAGCGCCTAACCTAGCATAGGGAGGGGCCGGGTGAGGTGGCAGAGGCAAGGATGCAGGGAAGGGGTGGGGCGGGCAGCCAAGTTCCCTTGGGCTGGGCTGCAGGGTGCAAGGCAGAGGCTCATAGGACACTACTAAACAAAAGCCCACACAGTCGCCTTCTGCCTTCACTTTGCCTCCCTCACCCAAGTGTGCACATGGGCTTGTGCAAACAGAAGCTTTGTGCTTGTGCATACCCACAGGTCACATGCACACCAAAACATACTACAACAGCAGCATATGCAAGCCCCAGCATCCCAGTACCCCTCCGATAGCTCGAACCCAGCCACCTGCACACTTTGCTATTTTTTCTCTCTTGCACGTGCACATACATGTGCACGCATGCACACACATGCACGCACACACACATCCCACCCCAGATCCTCCACATCAGAACCTCACATCTGGACCCACTTAGCACATCTGGCCGCCACCAGCCCCCCTTCTCCGACCCCGAGCCTCGGCCTGACACCCCTCGCATGCCAGTCAGGCGACCACAACTCACCAGGCCAAGAGAGAGGAAGCGCTGAGGAGAGAGGGTTGGGGAGAGAGGAAGAGTGGGGAAAGCCCAGCGGTCTGACCTATTTATACCCTGGCCAGGCCCTGCCCATGACAGGGGATGGGGGAGAGGGAAAGACAGCCCTCCTGCTGTGGGCTGATGTGGTTTAAGTGCCTCGGCCCCCTCCACCAGCCCAGCCTGGAAACCCAGCTTCCGGCCCCAGGCTGGCACAGATACAGGTGGACAATGGGAGAGCCCTAGGGGGCACAGGTGGGGGCCTCAGTGGAGTACGCCCCTCCCCAGTGGGCACAGCTCAGCGTGAGTTTTAGGGACCTGGAGGAAGGGGCGGTTTGTGCCTGGAGTAGAGGGACAAGGAGGGAGTGGTCCCACCCAGCAGCTTGGAAAGGGGATCCAGGGGTCGTGGGTGACAGGTAGGATATTGTCCTGGAAATGTGGCTGCCCAGAAACTAAGGGAGGGGACCCCAGGCTCAGTGCTGTAGGACAGCTCACTCTGCCCTTCTCCCCTCCCCATAGTGCTCTCTGCCATGCTGGGTCAGGCCCAGGGCAGGAGCTGGGGGTCTGGGATGCGGAACAGGTTAACACCCAAAGGAGACCTTGGAACCAGACAGACACATCAGTGGAGAAAGGTCTGGGTGAGGGAGGGATGCAGTGGGGAGTGGGAGTCCAGCGTGGAGGCTCAGAGATGCACTGAAGGCACCCAGAGCGGGTGGGCTGGGTAGAGTGTCAGGAGGGGGAGCTTAGAGCTGGGATGGGTACCAGGAATGAAGAATGCAGGTTGGGATGGAAAGTTGGAGGTGAAATGGCACAAATGGGGGAGGAAAGGATCAGGGTTAACCTCTCAGGGTGGGGTATGAACTCAGGGATTGAGTGGGGGTCAGAAGTTGGGGGTGAAGCCCCTCAGGTGGCTGTGGCTTCAGGGCTGGGGTCTGACTCAAGGTATCCCCTTCCTCCTCCAAAGCAGGGCACCCCTCCCTGGCTGGGTGAGCAACACCCTGATCAGACGTCAGACACCCTAATCCTATTAGTGCTGCACTCTGGGCTCCCTCAGCAGGGGGCAGGAACAAACCCACCCCACCCCCAATGGCCCCACCCTCAGAGCATCCTGTCACGAGGACTGAGCTCCACCCCAGCGAACCTCAGGCCGCCCTCTCATGCTCCTTGACAGCCCAAGGGAGCTTCTTCTTCAAAAACCCCAGAAAGAGAGAGAGAGAGAGAGACACCCCCCAACCTCCCCTGGACATTGTCCTTGTGTGGACCCCACCCCCTTTTGCTGGGCCGTTGAGACCATTTCGTTTCTGCAGGGTCTGAAACTGCGCTCAGCCTCCTGTCCTCCCATGGAAAAGGCCAGAGGGGAATGAAGACCTCAGCGGGTCTCTGACTCGAGGCCCTGGCTCTTGTCGCAGAAGCAAACCAAGCCAAGTGACACCAGTTCTTTATTAGGAGTTAAACAGGCCCTTTCCCATCATGGTCTCATTCATGCACACACTCTGCTGGGCCTCAACAGCCTCAAACCCATCACCATAGGAAGGCAGCGGCTGGCTGCTCTCCCCATCACTAGCTGTGATCCTGGGGAGGTCCCCTCACATACCCCGGCCTCGTGGGTAAAATGGGTTAACATATCAGGGGCAAAGCTGAGAGATTCCAGATGGAGAGAGTACGGGAGTGGGGTGGAGTGTGAGTGACATGCCCAGGACCAGCTCAGCGCAGAGATGGAGCAGGCCCCAGCAGCCCCCGTCCTCTGGCCGGCCCTGTCCACTGGAGCAGAGGCTACTGGGGGCAGGGGGGCTCTGGGGGACCGTCCTTGAAGTAGTCGTGGCAGTAGGTGCAGAGGCAGGCGAGCGAGCGCACGTATTCCACAAAGTCCACCTCACAGTCCTTGTTGGTGTCCAGAACACTCATGAATTTATTGTAGTCACACTCCCGGAACTCCGTCTGTGAGGGAGGGGTGGGGTGAAGGGGCAGGTTGAGGAGAGCACAACAGCCTTGTGTGCATGCATGTACGTGCGCACGCGGGCACGCACACACACACACACACACTGCTTCCCTCCCTCCCCTCCTGGCTGGTCTCACCCAGCCCAACCCACACCTCTTCTGGGGGCCAACCTCACCTACCCATTCTGATAACTCACCCATGTTAACCCCCTCCCTAATCCTCCTCCTCCTCCTCCACCTCATTCTCCTCCTCCTCCTGGGATCATTTATTGAGCACCTACTATGTGCTCCTGAGTGCCTACTGTGTGCTAGACCTTCTTCACCATGATCTCGCTCATCCTCCTGACAACCTTGCAAGGCAGCAGGTATGATGACTGTCACCCCATTTTACAGATGAGGAAACTGAGACGCCTGCTGTGTCAGCTCTCACCCAGAGTCCTCTCCCCAAAGAGCAGCCTCCACCCCTCCTTGCTGTCCTGTGCACAGAGCTCATCCCCAGGTCTCTCCTTGCAGAGACTCTCCAAGCAGTGCTTCCCTGCGGGCTGGTCACCCCGGTACTCACCGGGGTCCAAGTGGGCAGCTCCTTCTGTAGCAGCTCCTTGAGCTCTGCCTGGCAGAGCTTGTGCTTGTCCCCGCAGCGCCCCGCATACTCCCGGAAGGTGCACACGATGGCAGCCACCGCCTGCTCCAGAGGCCTGGCCATCCTCACTGTCACAGAACAAGGATGTGAGTCACGGCAGAGGCCCTCGCTGCCCCTCTGCTCACCTCTGCCCTCCGTGTTCCCGGGGACTGCTCTACACCTGTTTTGATCCCCACCAGGCTTCTGGACCCACAAGCTCCTCTGAGAGGACCTCCGTGATCACACCAGCTGCACTAATTTGCTTCCCTACTGCTCCCCGTTGTGATTTCCCTGGACAGAGGTCTCATTTCCGCAGCATCACTGCAAACCCCTCAAGGAGAGTGCCCCCAACACCACCTGCACCCCCTAACACAGGGGCTCCCTCGGGACTCCCTGATTCCCTCCACCTTTTCTCATCCCCAAAACCCAGGAAGGGCTCAGTCCCACACTGCAGCCCCCATGAGATACAGCCCCCTGGTCCTAGAAGCCTCCCCTGCTTCAGAACCCCAGAGCTCCTTCTGTAGAAACTTGCTCAAGGAGGCCCTTGCCCCTGTCCCTGTCCTCAGGCCCGTGGAGAAGCTGGACATTCTCAGGGAGTGTCAGTCCAAGAGGAGCACCCATCGCCTCACCACCATCCCCTCCTCTTGATCTCTCCTCCTCCAAACTCAAGGAAGCTGCATCCAAAAGAAAAACTTCTGGGATCCTCTCTGCCTCTCACTAGCTGTGCAACCCCAATTGAGCCATTTACCCTCTCTGAGTCTCAGATGCCTTTTCTGCAAAATGGAGCTAATCTCACCTCACAGCCCTAGTCAGGGACCTGAACCACATGGCCTCTAGAGAAAGCCAGCTGTGGTATTTACCAATCTGTGATCTGCCCCACCTGAGGCCATCCCCCTGTGTCCTGGGGATCTTGAGACAGAAGGCCCTGCATAGGGGTACACTTCAAGAAGGAAAGCCCTTCTCGAAATTGCCCACCCCCTCAATTCCACTGTCCCTTCCTTTCGCCCTTCTGGAAGGATGCCTCCAGCCTGGGAAAACCCTAAGGCAGCCAGGAAGGCAAGTGTTGTTTCCCTGTGAGCCCAGTGACTCATTCCTTGTTCCCCCAGGGGCTAGGCGGCTGGTGATGCAAGGCTGCCAGGGCCAAGGCTCTCTCCCTCATGAGTCCCCCTCTGCTGGGCCCTATGGAACAAATGGTTGGCATGGTTGTGTTTGGGCGGGTGGGCGGAGATAAGAGGAAGGGGAGCATAGGACCAAGCACTGCCTGCGGTCTCACTCTGTGACAGCCCAGGATTGGAGCTGGGTGTCTGGGGTCCCAGGAGAGGAAAGGGCCGTGATCCCAGGGAATAAGGAACTTCAGAGGTGCTGAGCTGCCCTTCTGGGCTCCTGCCAGCCTGCCTGGCGCCACCACTGTTGCTTTTTCAGAAGCTCAGTGCCTGGAGACTGGAGGGAATCCTCTCTTCCCCATGCAGCCCTGGCCTGTCTCAACCCGTTGGCAGGAATGAAGGAAGGAGGCAGGGGGAGGGAGAGGGAGCTAACTGCGGGTAACGCCAACCCTTTTAGCCCATTGCCCCCACCCCAAGGCGCCACCTCAGCTCTGCACATCTCCTATCCCAAGCTTCCTGATAGCCCCTCTCTGTACAAGGGAAGCCCTCACATCATCAGTCCCTGCTGTGGTCATCCCTTTGCCCCCATGCCCAGACCCTGGGCCAGGAGACAGACCCTGAGCTGCCCGACACCCAGTCCAGGGAAGGACCCAGCTGGCACTCACCACTGGTGCTGGCGTTTCAGCTGCAGCATCCTAGAGATGGGACATCCCTATTTGTAGCCTCCCAAGGAAGGAAGAAAGCAATTATGGAGCCCAAGTAGGTCAAGCTGAGGATGCCCCAGGGCTCCCCTTCCATCCTTCACTGGGCAGCCACTATTACAGGCCCCACCCGCCCACCTACCCATGCACACATCAAAGGCCCACTCTGGGCCTCAGACACCGCCCTCTTCATCCTCCCTCCACCCTCCGCCAGAGCTGGGAACTGGGGCCAGCCTTCTGCCCATCTCCTTCCAGCCTAGTTGGAGGAGATGGACTGGGTTAGGCCATCGTATACACCTCCTATCTCTTCACTGTGAACAGGGATCCCAGAAGAACCAAAGTGGGGACACACTTCAGCCTCACCCCTAGAGAATCCTGTGGCAGAGGGGATCTTGGGGAGCATCGGGTTAAGCCCCCTCATTTACAGGTGAAACAACTGAGGCCAGGAGACCCACCCTCCCTGCCTGATCTCCAGATCATGGTCCTTGGTGGCTTTGGGCTGTACGCTGCTTGCTTCCCTGGGGAGATCATCCCTAGGACGTCTCCGAAGTATAGGAGGAAGGTGTGTTTCTCCTGGGGACACTTCCAGCAGGCTAGGCTGAGTTCTCCCCGCACTGCTCTCCAAGTGCTGTGGCTGGATTTGGACTGCAGACTCAGGCATGGGCTGCCTGGAGCTCCTCAGCCTTGTGTCCAGTCCTCCCACTCCATTCAGCACCAAGGCCACATTCCTTGCCGTCCCATGGGGGTGGGGGTGGGTTTCTTCTGGCTTTTAGCTTAAACGTGTAGCCCTCTGGGGTCCCAGCATGATGGGGGGTGTCACCCTTCTCTCCCCTCCTCAAGTAAGCCCCTGGCTTCAGCTTCTGTCTTTCTCCACAAATCATCAAAGCCAAAGGTCATTTGGGCGTGTTTGGCCAATGCCCTTGGGGCAGGAGGGGGCCCTGGCACTCTGCTCATTCCTGGAGTCAGCTTTCACTTAGATTTTGATGTCCTCATTCCTTCCTGCCTTGTCAGCTCCTTGATGCTTTGGAAAAAGATTTTTTTCATGCTATCCAGCATTTTTTTCATTGTTTTTAGCTGGAGCAGGCACAGGCCACCATGTGACCAGGAATGGAAATCCCCTCATGTCACTTCTCTATTAGCTCCCTCATCCCTCAGCCTGAGAGACCCCTCCCCATTTCACAGAAAAAGAATCCAAGGCCCAGAAGAGTGTGGGAGGGGGAAGAGGAGGTGAGCGCCCAGGACTCTGAGAAGCCCTAATGCTCACGGAGGCAGCCAGAGAGCTAACCTACAAGACCTTGACCTCCCCCGGGGCCAAGCACCAAGACCTTGCTTGTACCATGGTCTCCTTGAAGACTCAGCCCCTGTGGGTGAGGGGAGCGAGCAGAGGGGAGGGAAGGGAAGGGAGAGCTGTGATTAGCCCTGTTTTATAGGCAAGGAATTATGGGGAGTAGGGAACAGAAGTGGGGGCCAGAGTGGACCAGCAATTAACTCAGTTCTAGGTCAAGCACTTATTCCCACCTATGCTATCCCAGCTCCGCCACCGGCCACCTCCCTAGAGCAGGGTACCTCACCTCTCCAGGACTCATTTTCCTCACCCATCAGTGATCAAGGATAATCATGGTGACCAATTCACTGGATTTCTGTGGGGCTTAAATGAATTAATATCTACAAAGCTCATCGCCTGGCACATGGAAAGAGCATAAATGTTAACTGAGAGGTGGATGACTTGCCCAAGGTCATGCAACCAAAAAGTGGCAGGTCTCGGAACCATTCTTTATTCACATAAAATTTAGAGGCCCCTGTCCTAGGCATTGGAGGTAGAGCCATAAATGAAACAGTTAAGTCCTTGCTCTGTGGAGAAGCCGAGCTAGTGGGAGAAACAGACGTTTACAAATAAATGTAAGACAGACTGGTGATTTGACCGCCAGGAAGAACAGTAATGCGGGGCTAAGGCAAAGAAACGGCGCAGGGCTAGGACGCTCTATACGGGTGGTCAGGGGAGCACACATGTCTTTGTCCCCTGTCCTCTCCTGTTTCTCTGCAGGGCCGCCCCACCCTCCAGGGTGCTGCACCCTTGTTTGCACTGGGAGAGGCTGACTGCAGAGAGGCCAGAGCTCACTCTGGGAGGCGACAGCTGGGAGGGGGTGGAGGGAGGTCTGGGTATAGGCACATTGTGGCTGGAGGACCCTCACTCCAAGCTCCACCACCCTCTGGCCACCTGACCTTGAGCACGTCCTTTGCATTGTTTGGGACTTAATTTCCTTGCTTCCAAAATGGGTTTGGAAGATGCCTACCCTAAGACTCCAAAGTGAAAGTGCTTTGTATCACCTGCTGTTACTGTGGACATGTCAGCGCAGAGGTCTCTGAGTCCAACTCAACAATCCCGTGCTGAGTCCCCTCGATGGAGGCAGCAAGGAGGGGGGAGGTGGAGGGAGAGAACTAGGCTGTCCCCACCATATCATTTGGTCCACCCTTCTGCCTCCACACAGTAGGGGGTAGAGCTGTAATCTCTTCCCTCGCCTTCCCAAGTCCTTCTTGCAGGCTTTGGAATCTTCCTGCCCTGCTGGAAGCTGTTCCCCTGGGTCTACCCTGAATCCCCCTTCTGCTGTGGTTCCAAATGCATTCCACGCTAACAGCCCCTCCAAGCCCCAGCAGGACCCACTGTCCTCCTCCTTTCCCACCCTCTGCGGTCCACACACTCGAGTCTCTACCCTTGGGTGCAGCCCAACACCCTCGGTCCCTCAGCAGAGCTCCCTGCTGCAGATGGGGAGCTGACCACTGAGAGGTGCACCACATCTGGAGGGTGAGGGCCTCTCCCCACGGGAGGAGCGGAAGGGTGTGAGAAGTGACAGCAGACCCGGCAGCACTACTTGCAGCACTGACCCGTTCCCTGCCTCTGTCCCCGGCTATCACCACCACCTTACGAATCCCCTGGGGAAATGCCTCACCTCTGAGGATCGATGTCCGGCTCTGCACCTCAGAGAAATAAGATGAAGTGTCCTAGACACTTGGACATTCTGTGTGCTTGTGCCAAAGGGCCTGGGCCCAAGAGACAGTGTGAACCCCCACTCCCATAGCCCCATGGGGTCAATGAACCTTGTCAAACTGAATCACCTCCTTTCTCACCATCTGAGCCAAGGCTGGGGAAGGCGTGGGAAGGGAGACTTGATGACTGGGGCTGGAGCAGGGAGGCCTTTGCTACAGAATTGGGGAGGGGGCAGGGAGAGGAGCTGAACTGGGATCAAGGAGAGCCTGTGCCCTACCGCCTCTTTGACTGCCAAGTCAATGCCTGCCGGGCCCATTTCCCAGCTGGGAGCAGTGAGGTGGTGGGGAGATCGCATGACCTGAAGACAGGAGCATGGGGAGCCCTATTTCAGTCACTCGCTTGTCTCAGAGCCCACCTTTGCCTTCAGTCTCTCTTTTCTTGGATGGTCAATCGGCTACCAGGAGTGAACCCAAAAGAACAAAGGCTAAAGTGACAGTAGGATGTGAGGAGAGGTGAGCTGTACACTCCTGAGACCCTCCTCCCAGCCACAGTTCCAGGAGGAAGGAATAGAGACCCTGGCCAGCAGTCCTGGGAACAGTGCTGTTTTCTGGACCTTCCAGCTCTCTCCCCCAGCGCAGAGATTTGGGGGGAGGGGCGGGATGAGGGAAGATTGTTGAGACCAGCTAGGAACGTCTGGTGTTTGTTTGCCAAATAAGCAGAAGGAAAAGAAATAGCCCCATTCTGTCCCCAGCCAGCTGGGGGCAGCTCCAGACGCAGCCAGCTGAGGCCAGTCTCCACCAGCCCAAACAGCCCCGGAACCTGGAACTGAGCCCCAACAGAAGCCGGAATTTACTGTGCTCAATCAGACTAAAATAAGGCAACCTCTAAATAACGCAACTGAGTGGGCCCAGTTCCCGGTTGATTCAGGATCAAGAGACCAAGAGTGTCTAGACTGTGCTCACCCAGGTCCCCTCACCTTCCACTAAGCCAAGGCTTTGGAGACGGCGGGGGGAGGGAAGGAAGGCCCAGACCACCACCCCTACGTCCCATACAAGTGAGGCCTTTTCTTACAGAGCTGAGCCAAGCCCCAACACTACTCTTTATTTAACCTCTCCCAGCCTCTATTTCCTCCTCTGTGCAGTGCAGAAACTAATAGCACATCCTCCACCCAAAGGCTGTGAGGATTCAGTGAGACGACGGTCAAACAGGCCAGGCAGAGAGCCTGGCCAGAGGGAGTGCTCCATGAACGGCAGATGCTGCTCCCTCTCGGTTTCCTCGTCTGTAAAAAGAGACTAATGATAGCTCCTCTCGGGGTTACCATGAGGCTGCAATGACAGTGTGCACAAATGAAGCTTTGAGAGCTGCTGTGGAAATGTTAATTACCATTGTCCTGATGCCCTGACCTATATTCACTGGCTCCCTTTCCTACAGGATATTAGGAAGGTGGGCTTCCCTCTTTTTATCGCTGGGACCTGCCCGGCCTTGCCTCGCCTGCCCCAGATGCACAGTTAAGGTAGAACAGTAAGTGAGGACAAGCAGGTTGTCCCAGCACCTTCTCACTCGGTTCCTTTCTATCTCTCAGAGGCTCTAGTCTCAACTACCCTGTAAGCAGTTCCCAAGCATCAGAGTTTCCCAGGGACGTAAGACAAGTAAGGAAACGATTCAGGACAATATTGTCTACTGCTTGTCTACTATCCATCCCCTCTTTCCTTATTATTTTTGAAAGAAACCCATTTTTTTCTTTCCAAGTGTCAACACGTCCAGCTAAAATACTTGGTTGCAGCTAGGACTAGCCATATTACGTAGTTCAGGCCAAACAGATCTAAGTGGAAATCCTGGAGAGAATACTTCTTGCATAATAAAAAGGCAAAGTCTCTTGAGGTAAACCTTTTTGCACCTTGCTTTTCCTCTGTCTTCCAGCCTGAAACATGGGCAGTGAGACCTGTAGGTATAGCATCCATCTTGTGATCATGAAGCAACACGCATGAGGGGAAAAGCAGACATGCTGTAGATTACAGAGCAAAAAGATGAAAAGACACTGGGTGTCATGTGGCACCTCTGGGCCCCTGAACCAACCCTGAAGGGCCTGCCCCGGCCTTCTTGTTATGGAAGGCAACGAAAGCCACTATTATTAGTCGGGTTATCTGCAACTCAAAGCTGAATGAATGCCTAACTGGTAGAGAATTTCATATCTGAAAGTAGAGTCTTCAAGCAAAAGAATCTAAAATATGGAATTGGCTAAGTGGAGGAGGGAAGACAGTGAGATATGTGCAGGACCCAATATGCGCAGGCTGGAAAGTGGGGGACCCTTGTTATGAAACGACAAAATATTTGGTCAAACTGTACCCTCATGTAACTCAGGATGCAGATCAAATGGTAACCTAGGTGTGGCGATGGAGGAAGCGATAGGAAGAGTTTAGAAAGTTAACATGGACTGGCTCCTCGCATCTTTCATCAAAGACCCGCAAGAGTAGAATGCTGCTATTACAAAAACCGAGAGCAGATGTCACTGGCTTTGGGACCAGGCAATGGAAGAAAGCTAGGAGAACCTCAAGGAGATGGCTAGTAATAATTTGAAGGACAGTGGAGGCTGAAGAAAAGGCAACCCCTACTACGTAGTGGCGGAATGTCTGGAAACACTATCGTCTGTGGTAGCATGGAAAACAGAAAGAGTACCTAGTGAATTCATGGATGTGGCTAAGGAGGTTTTTAGATAGAATAGTGAAAGTGCCGATTGGCTTCTTCCAGCTGCCTATGGTAAAATATGAGAAGAAAGAGGTGAACCAAAGAAGGAACTGCTCAGGGGCCAGCCCTGTAGCCTAGTGGTTGGGTTTGCACACTCCACTTTGGCAGCCTGGGGTTTGCCAGTTTGGCTCCAGGGAGCAGACCTGGCACTGCTCATCAAGCCATGTTGAGGTGGCATCCCACATAGAAGAACTAGAAGAACCTACAACTAGGATATACAACTATGTACCGGTGAGCTTTGGGGAGAAAGAAAAGAGGAAGATTGGCAACAGATATTAGCTCAGCACCAATCTTCTTCACCAAAAAAAAAACAAAGAAGAAGAAGTAACTGTTCAGTTTTTGAGCAGAATTTTAGAGGAAATATGGAAGACCTAGGACAGTCTTTCCAGCCAGCAAATGGCTTTCAAAGTAATAAATGGCCTCAGGGCAAAGGTCAAATCTAGGGCCCTGCCAATAAAAAGGGCCTGAGGGCAAAGATGAAGTCTAAAGACAGATCCCTCATGGAGACCTCAAAAAGATTTAAGGGCAAGTCTCATAGATCTTCTCAGATAAACAATACAGCTTCTATTAATTTTAGAAGTGTGCCTCTTAGATGCTTTCAGACAAGAGGGTCTTTAAAAATCATAAGGACGTTTTCTCACAGCACACTGACTGACTCTCAGTCTAAGGTGGAGAGGGGCCAGTCTCAAAGAGATTTGTAGGTGTGGCTTTTGTCTAATTAAATGAATTATAAGTTGATACACAGGAAGCCCACAACATTTTTAGGGGAATTATATCATCTTGGACTGAAAGGAAAAAAGACAGCTCAAAACAAAAAGAAGTTTTGGGTCTTCAACTTCCTATAAGCAGGAAGAAGCTGAGAAAGCCATTTAGCTATAGACAGAGACATTTCTTACAGCAAGGAGTTGGCTCAGAAAATGTAATCAAGAGCCTAAAGAACGGAGCCAAGAAGAACCATTTATAGGGAGCAGAACTAATCCAGAATCTGGTGGCATGTGTCTGACTCCATTTCAGAATTGCTATGGACCCAATAACCACTCTGTACCTTCAATCCACCACCACCTCCTTTTGGATAGAAGTGTTTATTGCAGTTATCTCTCTCTGTCTCACTTTTGTACATTGAATATATTGTTCACAGATCTTCAGGTCAAGGGGAGTTGTGCTTGAGGAGCGGTACTAGAGGAACTGCCCCTGGGAAGGCAAATCCATATCCGGACCTGACTTAGACAACACGACCCTGGACTTCAAGTGAATGCCTTAAGGAGATGAGCCTTTGTGGGTCTGGGGAAGGAGGTGAGTGCATTTTGCATATAGAAGGAATGTGAACTGTGGTTGCTAGAAGACAGACTATGGTATATTGTCTCCAAAGATGGTCACTGTCAATTTCATGCGTGCTGCTCCTCACATTAAGAAATGGAATCTAATTCTCCTCTCCCTGAATCTGGGCCAGCATTAATGACTTACTTGATCAATAGAATGCAGCAGAAGTGATGTTCTGGGATTTCTGAGATAAATCTTGAGAAGCCTCACAGCTCCCATTTGGGCTTCTTGGGATGCTCACTTTTGGGACACTCCCTCTCAGAACCTAGCTGCCATGCTCTGAGAGGCCCAAACCACAAATGGAATTCATGAGTAGGCATTCCAGATGCCCAGCTGAGCTCCCAGCTGGCAACCAGCATCAACTGCCAGTCATGTTGAGGGAGCTACATTGGATGTCGAGTTCATTGGAACTCTCAGATGACTCCAGCCCCAACTTTCATCTGAAACTGCATGACAGATTCCCTAGTAAGAAACCCGCCAACTGACACCAGTCTACTCATAGAACTTTGAGAGATAATAAATTTACATTTTTAATTCATCAAGTGTTGAGATGGTTTGTTATGCAGCCATAGGTAACCAGAACAGCGTCTCTGAGTCACTGAACCAAACCTGAATTGCATAATTGCACACCTCAGACTTCTTATTGTGTGAGGCATTTGTGTCAACTTATTTAAGCCACTGTTAGTCAGGTTTCCCGTAACTTACAAATGAATACCTTCCTAACTGGTAGAGAATTGAGTAACTAAAAGTGGGAGCCATCAAAGGCAGAAACAATAAAATATGAGAACTTAACCTTTGCAGTCTGGAAAGTTGGTGACTTTGTTATGAGATAGTAAAGCATTTGGTCAAACTGTTATCTGATGCACCATAGGATGTGTAATATGTGGAAACTTAGGCTACAATTTTAGGAAAAATTATAGAAAAAAATCAGAATGTTGATATGAACTAGCTCCTCGTAGCTTTCAACAGAGACCAACAGGAGAGGAATAACTTAAACTCGAGCTAGCCGAGCTGGAAGCAGATATCAAAAGAAACGCAGCTTTGCTAGAAACAGGGACATCGCCTGCGGTCTGAAACCTGACAAGTCGTTCATAGGAAGCTTGGGTGGGTCGATTAGACTAATGTGTCTCTTGAGCAGATCCCAGACAACTGGTTTCTCACAGTACTGAATGTCAAGGTCTGTCCCTCATTCTGAGATTATATCCTTCCTTCCTTCTTGGAATTTTCCTTTTTCATGAAATGATAGTGATGATAGATGGTGTTTGCCTTTTTTAATATCTTTATTTGGTATATACAATAAACATTATATATATATATATATATATATTAGCAAACTATCTCAATTTCCAAATTTTTACTGGTATTTGAAACCCCAAAGTCTGGGACCTAAGGCACAGCTCTGGCCTTGGGGAGACTTCCAGAAGGCGAGTTAAGGCCCAGAAGGGGGTGGGATCTAAGAGGCCCTCAGTTTCTAACACTCCAGCTGATCTAGCTAGGTTACAGCGCATCACGGAGCAATTAAAATATTACCAACAAACAAAAAAAAGTTTATTGAGTACAAAACAAAAAGGGATGGAGAGTCCTCCTGGGCCCAAGAGACCCATGGCAGGCAGCCAAGAGCTCTGCTTCAGGGCCGGTCCGGGGAGCCCTGGAAAAAGTCGTTGCACATGATAGTGATGAGGGCCAGAAAAACAGCGTACTCCTGGAAGTCCACCTGCTGATCGCTGTTCTCATCCAGGTCGCCCATCAGCTTCTTCAGACCCTCCTCATCCACCTTCTCCTGAAAGCGAGAGAGAGTGGGCTCATCGCTAGGCTGTTCTCCATCCCATTTCCACACCAAACACACGCACTGGTCAGAGCCCGGCTGCCCCTCCCCCCTGGACAGCAGGGTAAGCGGTGGGCGGGGAACCCCTGGGAGTCACTAAGAGGCCCCGCAAATGAGGATGGACAGACAGATGTTCATTGGGGAGAGTCTCCATCTCTCCCTGCTGGAAGTTGGGAGCACGCCAGGCACTCCCGAAGCCCGGGATCGGCTCCGCTCCCCACAGGAGCCCGGCAAGATGGGCACGTTACCCCCATTTTGCTGACTTCTGGAGCCAAGGCCACTCCGATCACCAGCAAAGTAAATTCAGAAAAGGTGAACTCTTTTTAATATCAGCCAAAATGAAATCAAACTAGAAAAATTTGACCAAAAAATTTTTTAAAAGAAAAGAACGGCATGCCTCATATGTTCAATGTCTGAGACCTGACTTTGTGATTATCCAGGTGTCCGCGGATAATCTAGTGGAAATGGGGAGGGTAAAGGGCAAATTGAGAGTTGACTGCATTTCTCTGCAAAACGTCCCAGGGTGCACATCTTAGCTGGGCTTTTCTCTCCCTACACACCTTCTTAGTTTGGCATAAAATACAGAAAATAAGAGAGAGAGAGAGCTGTGCGATCTTAGGCCACTCACTTCCCCTCTCTGGGCTCTGGTTTGCTCAACTCTCCAATGAGGGGATTGGACAGATGGACTCTGAGGGCCCTACCAGCACATCTGTTCTCTGCAAAGCTGCAGGGAGCAGCCAGTCATACAGCACTCACATGTGGGCCTCGCTTCCACTCAGGGGAGGCCATGAAGGGCTTGGCTCCATCCTGGCATCTGTATCAGCAGGCACCCCAGAGGAGGGGAGAAGAGACTTAATCTACCCACATTCACACACCAGGACCCTCCCGGCCCAGGGCAGCCCCACTCACCCCCACAAAGCTGGGCAGCTCCTTGTGCAGAAGCTCCTTCATCTCCCCCTTACTCAGCTTGAACTTGTCGCCCTCTTGGCCGGAGTACTTGTGGAAGGTGGCGACCATCACAGCCAGCGCCTGCTCCAGGGGACTGGACATCTTGATCTGTGGCCACAGGAGTGGCAGGTGATAGACATGCCTGAGCCCAGTCTGCAGGACCCACTTCTGCCCTTGTGCCCGCACCTGCCTCTCCAGATCTCTCTGAATGGGAAGGCAGGGGCTGCATCTTCCCCTCAGACTGCGGCTCCCTGGGCAGGGGCCACACTTCCACCTCACTCTGAGGGCAGATGCCAACCCTCCCCCCGCATTGGAAGTCACCGAGGGCAGGGCCTCGTGTCTCCTCTGATTACACTTGGGGCACACCCCGAGGGCAGGGCTCCCCGCCTTGATGTCTGTGGAAAGGGAAATGACAAGGTGGCCAGAGTTCCATTTGGAACCCTCTCTCCACAGCTCCTTCCCAGGCCAGTGGGCTCTGAGTCAGCAATGGGGAGATGGGCTTCCCCACAGGCTAGTTAGGGGGGCTCCCTGGGCTCTGGCAGGAGCCATGGCTGCAGCCTAGGGATATGAGCTTCCCTGAGGAGTTGTTTCTCTCCTCACACCAGGGATTCCCAAGGCCAGGGGGTGTCGCTCTCCCAGCTCACATCATTCCATGGAAGCCCCTGTGGGCAGGTGAGTTTCCTCCCTCAGAACAGGGGCTCTAAGAGGGTAGGGAACGTGTCTCCCCTCCCCTGAGCCAAGGGCTGCTGTTTCAATGCAGGCAGGGCATGGGTAGACGGAGCCAACGGAACACCCTCCCCACCAAGGAGAATCCTATTGGGACTGGAATTAAAGAAATTAAATGTCCAGTGCCCTAGGATCTGGGAGGAACCTGGGAACACAGGGACAGACCTCAGGGGTCATCTTTTCCAGGGCCCTGCCTCTGAGAACGCCCAGACAAGCAGGTCCCAGGGTGTGGCCAGAGGAGCTGGTGCCAGAGGCAGGGAAAGCCCTGGGCTGCTCCTGCCAGCCCCGCCAACCCCTCCAACCCCACCTTCCAGAGGTGGGGGAAGAGTGGAGGCTGCAGTGGGCAAAGCTACGCCACCACTCAGGGCAGGGACCCAGGTGGGCCCAAGCACTTGAGCGCTCTGGCTCTTGTTCCTTAGTCCTGCTAGAATCCAGGACTTGGCAAAAAACAAGAATAAAAAACAAACAAACTCAGGATTCTCATTAAGCACCCCCACACACCCCTCATACTCCTAGGCCTAGACCCCAAGAAGGGCCTCTAGACTGAGAGACCCAAGAGAGAGTGCCTCAGAGTAACCCCTAAACTGAGATCTCACAGAGGAACCTGGAAAAACCCTCTCTGATACTTCACAGAGATCCCTCCAAATAGGAGAGACCCAAGAGGTCCCAGGCTGATCCACCAAGGAGGCCGGAGGGAGAAAACTCTGGAAACAAAGATCAAGACACAGGGACAAAGGCAGAGACCCATGGGGGTCCGCCCCACCCAGCCCTCAGCAGGACAGAGGTACTCACCAGACCGGAGGGCAGAGAGAGCCTCAGGAAGGGAAGCAAAGGGCCAGGTGCCCAGAGTGGGGATTTATACGCCAGCCCCACTGGCCCCCAACTTGGCATTTTAAGGAAACCCAACCTGCCCTAACCTGATCCAGCCAAAGCCTGGCCTCCTGCCATCCCCACCCACTGCCCCGCTCCGGCCCCCTCCCTCCCAGAGACTGCCAGCTCCACCATCAGCTGGAGGGGAGCTCCAGGCGGCCAAGGGCAGCCCCCCCCCCCCAGCCCCCACCCACCCAGACCACAGAGGGGAGTAAGAGATGTCATGGGGCAGGGTCAGCCTGGGCCCAGGGTGAGGGGACGCAGCCCTGTTCGTGGGGCCTGGAGACTCATGCCAGACCTTGTTCTCATGATACATGCCTGTGAGTCACAGCTCATTGGTGTGTCAGGGGCTGCAGGTGCAAGCGGGGACTTCACAGGGCCGTCTGCATTTGTGCATGCATGTGTGCACACGTCTGGGGCCACCTTTAGACAGCGAGTGGCCAGAGAAGGCAGCTGGGAGACATCAGGAGGAAGAGGGCAGGGCTGACTTCAGGCAGTGGGGGAAACAAAGGTACTTCTAATAGCCGGCACCGGCACTGGCGCCGGAATACCTCTTCACCAGGTCATGAGGCAAGCGGGTGTGCTTAGAAATACCTTGAAAGGCTGCCTTTGGGTGGGAAGGGGTCTGGAAGGAGACAGGGAAGCAGTGAGACATGCAGGTGGCTCTGCTTCGATGGCAGTTGGGGTGAGCAACGTCTGTGTGGAGTGTAAGGAAGCCCCAAGGAGTTTGAAAGGGAGAAGAGTAAACTCAGGCCTCCTCTTCTCCAGCTTGCGGGGGAAGTGAGTGAGGCCAGGACAGCTTCCCAAACCAGGAGGCCAGGCCTGAGGGGAGGCCACAGTCACGGCCCTCCCTAACCCCCCTCCACAGGCCCCTCCCCAGACCCAGAGAAAGGCAAATATGGCAGCCTTTCAGGACCCAGCCCGGGGGAAGGGTTTTGGGGCAGAGCAGGCTTCCCGCTGCCCCCTCTCAGGCCCCCTTTACCTATTGCTCTGTCTATCCAAAACCCGGTGGCGCGGGCAACGCCCTTCCTGCGGGCCCAGCTCCCCCCTCCGCTCCAGATGTCCAGCAGCTTCTTTCCCCTCCCCCAGCACCCCCTAATCCTAGGTGACTCACCCGTGGTTCCAGGCCCAGAGGCCCAGGCAGTGACTCAGCAGCACCGCCCTCCTCCCCCAGGGCCAGGGCAGCACAGGCGGAAACCCCAGCCCGGCCTGGGAGGAGAGAGCTGGCACGACACCCTTCCTCAGGCCCACCCGGGGAGCTTTGGATCAGGACGCCACAGAGAAGCTCAGACTGAGAACTGACAGAGGATCAGCCGGGAAGCCAGGCTGCTCTCTTTCTGGGGGTCACCATGGGACGTGGGGGCAGTCTGAGCAGCACAGATGAAGTCAAGCCTTGGGGCCTCTGGCATCCTCTCCTACATCTTTGCACAGCCAGCCAGTGTCCCCTCATCCCCACGCACTTGGACCCCTCATACTACAATTTCCCCCATGAAAACCTATTTCAGGTAGAGCTGGGAACGAGAGTCCTTCACCCTGAGGGTAAGGACACAGGGTGCAATGCGTGGCTCTCCACAGTGCGGCTTCTGTTGTAACTGAGGACTTCAGCAGGTGCCGCTCCTGCTCAGGAGTCGCAGTGGCGTCCCCATGGCTCTCTCATAAAGCCTGGCACTGAGGTGCTCGGACTGTGGCCCCCACCTGCTTTCCAGCCTCCCTTGTGTACACCCTACCTGCTTTGCTCATTGTGCCTGGAGCACAGCCGGTGCGGCTGAGCCCCATTGCCTATGCTCATCCCCCTGCTCAGAATGTGCCCACCCACCACATCTCTTCCTGTTGAAATCCCACCTATCCTTCAAAGGCCAGTCAAATGCCACCTACTTCATGGAGAACTACCCCAGGCCCAGCCAGATTCCTCCCCACCTGCTGTGTCCCATACAAAGCACTCCTTTTGTCCCTGTGTGCTTGGAGCATTCTGCCCTCGACTGAATCACTTGTGTGCTTGTCTTCTCTTGCCCTCACCCCCACATGGTGAGCTCACTGGGCAGGGCCTGGGTCTTATTCATTTCTGCAGAAGCAGGTGCCAGTCAGTGGTTATGGCTACTGAATGGCAAGGGTGGGGGGGTGCTGGGGGTAGTATTTTGGAGCCAGGGGGCCTTCTCACCTCCCCAAATCACGCCACTGATTATGTACCAAATCATAACTTCTCCTCCAGATCCCAGGAGTGGAACTGAGACACTGGGTTGGAAAACAGAGCTTCAGAGAGCTACAAATCCCTGAGGAGTGCCTGCCGGAAACATCTCCCTCCAGGCACCCAGTGAGGGAGGGAGCTGAGCAAACTCCCCAGTGCGCAAGGACGAGACAGGCGGACAGAAGGGAGACAAAGAGGCAGTCAGATGGAAACTGGGAGAAATGACCAGAGCAAAACAATCACAGAAACAAAGGGACTGTGAAGGAAAAGGATGGTGCTCATCAAGCGGCCATATTCCTGAGACTGGTGAAGATCACTTTAATTTGTTAGTAACTGCCTGTGTGATCTTGAGTAACTCTTCCCCACGGCAGAACAGGAGGCTTGGATAGAATGACCCCTGGAGCCCAATCCCGCTCTACATGCTCCACTTCTCCAGGAAGGCAGAGAAGCCGGGACACGGGCAGGCAGTGGGCACACCCCTGGCAGTGACTCTGCCCGTGTCCAGCCTGAGAAGCTGAGTCTTTGCTTTCCGTCCCCGCCCTGGCTCCGGGTGCCAGAGGTTTCCCACCACCAGCGGCGGCTGGGATTTGCCCGCCTGGTTCGTGCCCCCTGGTGGTTGCGACATGTCATTGCAGGCAGGTCTCTCCCTGCTCTCCCTCTTTCCCGCCCATCCCCCAGGGTTGCCATGCCCGTCTCCTGACTCACGCAGGAGGAGGCAGTGCTGATTCACCTTTGGGGAGCCTTCCCACACCCACACCTCTCACACCTGCCTAACATATAAGGTGTTTCCTGGACAGTCCCTGCCGAGAAGCCCAGGTAGACTTCTGAGATGGAATCCAGATGCCTGGAAGCTGTTTAACAGCCTTAAGGATAGGGGCAGGAAGGAGCTAGGTAGCAGAACTGAGGGGCTGAACACTGCCAAGCTCTGCCCACCCAGCCCCTTCTCCGAAGGTAGTTCAGCGGAAAGAGAAATGGCCTCACTGCTGCGGCCACGGGTTTAAGCCCTGCCATTCACTCTGACTCACCGGGCAGCCTTGGGTGAGTTGCACCACGCCTCTGAACTTAAACTTTTTCCCACAAGGATCCCTTTTATTATTCTTTCTGCCCCCTAAAATACACTTTGAAATATTTTCTCTTAACTGCGTTAAATAATTTATCTAACTATCCCCTGATAGCATGATTAGCGTGAGAGAACCCGTGTTATCACACGTGGTTCGGGTCATTCTGGATTTGCCTGGATTCACCATGAGAAACGGGTTTGTGCGTTCCCTTTGCCAGAGGGGTCAGACTGACATTGTGGGGCACCTACTGTGTGCTGGGCGAGTTCCATAGATTATCCCCATTTAATTTACACACCAGTCCCAAAAAGTTAGTGCAACCTTACCCCACTTTACAGAGGAAGAAACTGAGGCTCAGGGAAGTTTGCCCAAGTTCACACAATTAATGCGGCATGACTTAAACACAGGACTTAGTCACAATGGCAAACCTCCCTGTAAACCCCAGTCATCAAGAATCTCGCTGAGAGCCTGACGTTTCGATTCGTACCCAGACCAGCCTCAGTCTCTCTGCCCACCCTCTCCCCACCCCTACACCCATTGCCCAGAAGCCCAGCTCCTCTACCTGCTCTGGTCAGGCGTCTTCAGTAATCCCCTTTCCTCTTGCCTCCAGTTGCACTCTGGCCTGGATTTAAAATAAGCTTAAAAGGATCCTTCCTCGATCTCCCATCTCCCTTGGCCCTCCTCTTTGCCCAAAATAACACCACCATCCACCCAATGACCCAGATGAGAAACTTGGCTGTCCTCCTAGCCTCCCGCTTCCTCCTCACTGCCTTCCAGGTGTCCGGTCAAGCGATCTATTGTTTCCGCGTACTACGTAGGGCTCCGCTGTGTCCACACTGCCTGGGATCCCGCTGCATCACCTTGCTCCTGGTCTTCCGTAAACACTTCTGGTCTCTTCTCCCACCTCTAACCTTGCCCCCCCACTCTGACCCCTTCTCAGCTCTGCCACCAGGGTGATCTTCCCCAAATTCAAATCCGAGCATGTCACTCCCCAGGTGAAGCACTGAGGGAACTCCCATAACTTTCAGGAGAAGGCTACAGAGCATGGCACACCTTCCTCGGCACCCAGCTTTACTGATGCACATGCCGTGCCGTTGCCTGCCTCCGAGCCCTTGTCTAAGCCATTCATTCCCTTGGAAAGTCCTTCCTCGGTTCGTCCCCCTGTCAATCTCCTAATCACCCTTTAAACACATCTCAAATGTCATCCTCTCTGTGCAGCACGCAGCATCCCTGAATCTACGTCCCAGCCTCCCCACGTATTAGATGGCGTGATGTGCCTACATGCACACACACACAGTTAGGCCTTCCTCCTATGAAGTTCTGCAGCCCCTTGCCCATCGCCCTATAACAGCACTTTTCATGTTTAACTGTGACTATTTGTTTATGTGTCTCCTCTACTAGACTGGGCTGCTTGGACATAGACACTCGGTATTGTTAATTCCGGGTATCCCTGGTGCCTGACACAGACCAGGTGCTTGGCAAATGGCCAGATGGAGGCACGCGTGCAGTCCCCCATCGCCACCAGCCTCTCTCTTCCCTTCAATACCACATTTCCAGACACAGGCTCTAAATCTGCTACTCACAGACCTGGACCTTCTAAAAGCTGACTTGCTACCGTTCCACAGACCCAGCCATCTCCAACATCACCAGAATGTCTTCCCTCCTGCCATTGCCAGTGTTTTGGGGAGGGGGCAATTTAACACCCACTCCTCCGAGGGGTTCTCCTCTGAGGGGTTCTCCTCTGAGGGGCTCTTCAGCCCACTCCTCTCTCCTCCACTCCCTCTCTCCTCCGAAGGAAAAGGGTGAGGCTCTTTCTTTCTCAATCAGCTGGCCCCACCCCCTCCTCCTGCTCTCCCCACCTCCCTGGTGACCCCACCACCCCTCAGAGCAGGGTGCAGTTGGGCAGCTTCTCTCTGTGATGAGGTGGGGAAGGTCAGTCTGGGAAGCAGCAAGATTGGAATATAAGAACTTTTTTGGTTTCAGCTCCAAATTACGTTCTCTGGTCCACAGCTGAGATTCAGAGATTTTCTCAGAACTCAAAAGGGAGAGGGCTGTGAACAGTTAGCACCCTCAGAAACTCCAGGACTCAGGCTTCTTCCTTGGGCCTTCTGCTGTCATCTACACAACTAACCAGGGTCATTCCTCAGGGGTTCCAGTCAGGAACAAACCATTCCTTGTGTGCCCAACCTCCGGCCGCCCCGCCGCCATTGGTGTCCTTGTGAAAGTAGGCTAGCAGGAGCACATTCTCTCGGGGCCGTCTCCTCGCACAGCTGGACCTCAGGCGTGGGGCCTTGCCTCCCTGACCCACAACTCCTTAGAGAGTCAATGTATGGAGCCCCGTAGATCTTGAGGTCAGATGCCTGACTTAGAAGCCACAACCCTTCCACTCCAGCCTGCAGATGCCTCACAGCCTCCCACAGCCTGGAGGCCAGCTGTTGCCCAGCAAGCACACAGGCCTGAGTGTCAGCCTGACTTGAGTCTGAAGCTGGGCTCTGCCATTTGCCAGAATGGAGGACTGAGGATGGAAAAAATGTCACTTGGTGAAACTGGTGCCAACAGGAATCAACATAAAGCAGAGTGATTAACAATTTTCCCAGAAACACTCAACTCGAGAGATGTGTTCTAATGTGCTCTGATAAACCCAGGGAACTTCCCAAATCTCAGGAAAGGACTAAGGGCAGCTTCAGAAAAAGAAAGCTGACTCAGGAAGGTGAGCAGTGATTTAAAAAATTACAGGGTATTGCTCAAGAGGAAGTGGTTTAAAGAGACGTTTGAAGAGATCAGTGCATGATACCAGGAAATGCTTATAGCAGAGAAGTTAAGATGTTGGATTCTGAGTGTGAATCTTGTCTTCACCGTGTTCTAGTTCTATTAATCAAGATCTTTCAGCGATCAGAGACAGAAGTTCAACGCACGCTCACTGAAGCAAAACAGAGGATGTACTGTGTTATAACTGTTAGGGTCCCTGGGATAATTCACCAGATCAGGGAACTACAGCCCTGGGGGCTAGAACAGGGAACTCGACACCCTCCGTCCCACCATCCATCCACCTTTTCCTCCTTCCCTCATCACTTTTTGTCTCTCTTTGCATGTCGGCTTCACTCTTACTGTAGCAAGTCCTTTCTATATAAGGAGGAACATGGCCACAGACTGCTCTAACTTTGTAAACCCAGTGTCCGTATAGCCCAGGAACAGCCCTGGCTGGCCCTGCTTGCTTCATGGACTCAGCTGTGGACCAATCTCTGTTTCCAGAGAGGCAGGATGCTATGATTGGCCAGTGTGGGTCAGATAGCCCTATGGTCAAGGGTCTCTTACCAAAACAAGGAATCAAGTTACCCCACTCACTACACTGGCCGTTGGACCTTACGGAGGTTACTCAACCTCCCTCTAAGCACCAGTGTCCTCTTGTGTAACATGAGAATACTCTCGCCCACCTCACCGGTCAAATGCAATAACGCATGTAAAGTACATAGTGAGCACTCAGTGAATGTTATTAGATACAGCAGTAGAAGAAGAAACCATGACACGCAGTTAGAACCAATGTCATTGTGGAGATGGGTCATCCAACATGTCAGCAACATAAAACCATGATCAAACCCCATACATCCACTAAAATACAAATAATCCACTCCTGATTTCCCTGTCAACATTTATTTGTTCTTTGAGCCCTCATTTTGTCATCTGCTAGTATCAGGTGTTAAGAGTTTAAGAAAAAAGAATAAAGAAAATCTTAAAATTGTGAAAAATCTGTTCCTTTGCTTCATTTCTTCTCCTGGCTTGGAAATGATCATATTTTTCCCATTATAATTGGCAAAACACCTCTGTCCAGCTTCAAAAATGGCAGTTTAATGACAACCTAGCCTGATCTAGATCAATGCCACTCCGTTCCTCATTTCATAGATCAGGAGATTGACTCCCTCCATGGGGTAGATACGCCCGTCATCGTCCCGGCTTACTTGCACAGCCCGTTAAGATCATCCACCTCCAGTTATCCTCGCTCTGTCTTCACCAACCAGCCTCCAGTGTGCATTTGGATTCTCAAAGGAAATTTCCTTGTGGGAAGAAATTGAGCTGATTTCTGGAGTGCTTGGGTTTACCGTGCAATCATAAGAATGAACAAGAATTAGTCTCTCAGAACAAGATCATCCCTAAGTGAAGTGATACAGAATGACTTTCTGAACCTGCCCAGCTTCTGGCTAGATAAACAGCTCCTCCTAAGAAGGAAAGAGGGTGGCAGACAGGGAGGAGGAAAGAAACTAAATTTTATTGAGTGATTATTCTGTGTAGACATTGCTCTAAGTACTGTACATTCATCATCTAATTTAATCCTCCCAACCACCCTAGAACGTGGGCAGTGTCTGTGATCAATAGATCAGGAAACAGCAGTCCAGGGGGTTACATGTGGAGCCGGGATTTGAGCTCCAGTTGGCCTGGCTGCAGAGCAGTGCTCCTCAGTCACCCTGACTGTCTTCCTTCACCCCAAAGTTTCTCCTTTGACCACTTCCCCAGTTCCTCGTCCTCTCCCTACCCCTGCTGGTAAGGCTGTCACTAGTCTTCTACCCTCTTCTCTCTTGCTTGCTTCCTTCTGTCTCCTTTCTCTCTCTTTCTCTTTCTCACAGCATCATCACCCTCTCAGTTTAGACATTCCTAAACTGAAAGGATTTGAATCTGCACTCAGGCAGCTCCATCCTGCCAGCCCCAGGCTGTCACAGCCCCCCATGTTATCCAGTCGCAACATAGGCATCATCTCTGCCTTGCTCTATAGAATTCCAGATCCAGCCAGGCAGCCTCGGCAGTCACAAGTCCTAACTGAGCACATACCAAATGCTGCTGGGTTTTCCTTGGAACCTCATCTAGTCAACCCTTGCTCTCTGTGCCTGTAGCTACTGCCTCACTCCAGCTGGCCTGGGACACAACCTCCTGACCAGTCTCCTCCTGGACTCCAGTCTCTCTTTTTTATCCGTTCTGGTCATAGCTGTCCATCCTGCCACTCACTTGCTCAAAAACCTTCTGGTCTCTCTGCTGACCACCGCATCATTTAAACTCTTCAGCACAGCTCCCAAGGATACAACTCTCCAACTCATTCTTCATTCATATACTCAACAAATGTTTATTAGGTAGTGACACTGCACTAGGCCCTGGGGATATATTGGTGAATAAAACAGACATATTCCTTGCCCTGGTGGAGCATGTAATCAAGGAAAGACAGGAAATAAATGTGTAATTACAAGCTGTAGTAAGTGCTATAAATAAAAAGAAGTGGGTGCAATGATTGAGAACCATCGCCCGGGGAGAGTGGTGAGGAAAGGGCTTGCGAAGGAGGAGATCTTTCATCTGAGACCTGAAGGATGAGCAGTTACCCACATAAAGAGTAGAGGATGAGCACTCCAGGCAGTGGCCCAGAGATGGGGAGGAGTTTGGGGTGTGAAAGAAGCAAAGGAAGACCAGTGTGGGTGGAGCATGGATGGCGAGGGAGATAATAGCATAAGATGGCATTGGAGAGGTCGGGGGGGTCAAATCATGCAGAGCTGTGTAAGCCAGTGTAAGGAGTTTGAGTCTTATTCTAAGTACAACAGGAAGCCGTTGGAGGATTTTAAGTAATAGAATGACATAAGCTAATTTAGGTCTTAAAGCTGACTGGGGAACTCTCGATGCAGCATGGTAGAGTAGAGGTATTTTTTGTTTCTCCATTTTGGAACCTCACTAAGAATAATCAAACAAAATGAAACATAGAGGAGGGGAAAGACCAAGTTTAAGGAAACTGGTATAACTCCAGGCCAAAAATCATCAAGGACACCTGCCAAATACAGTCATGTGTGGATCTAAACAAGGGTGTCACAGGAAGGTAGAAACATGCTGCCCAAACCCTTGGGTAGACCACCCCCTTGAAGGGATATCCAGTGTCCTTCTGTTTGAAGCAATAACATTGGAGGTTGAGGAAAGGCTGAGGAGAGGTCTCCTGTGGAGACCTAATTTAATACCACAGGACAACAGGGAGGGGGTAGCTTAAGAAGAAACCATGCTCGCTTGACATTCCAATTGCCTTGTGACATGGCCTCCTAGTCAAATATGCCACCTGAGTTGAACTGGGGTGAAGCAGGAGAGGAGGCAGGGAATGCCAGACCTCATGACACCAAGTTTTACCGTGATGCAACCCTATCGCCCAAAGGCCAAAAATTGAAAGGAGATCCCCCTCCACACCCCCAGGGGCCACCTGAGCCCACTATACTCCCACCCCACTCTACAGCTCACCATCCTTCAGGAGACAACTAATTCCAGTCAAAGTAAATAATAATCAAAAAGGATGATTGTTTTAAAAATTCATATAACATGACCTCTTTTTTAAAAATGATTTTTAAAAAGAGGTACAACGTTTCAAAGAAAAGGTCACATACCAAAAGAAGGTGAAGAAGGGAGAATTAGAAGACTTCAGAAAAGACAAAAAAGGAAAAAATTAAAACATTACATAGATAAAGTCCATATTTTAAAACAGGATAAACACAATGAAAAACAAAATCAGGAACATAATGGATAGGTTTAAGAAAATCATAAAAATGAAATAGAAAAGACAACAAAGAAAATACTATGAGGAAAAGAATGAGAAATGTGGAAACCAGAAGAATCCAACCAACATATAATTGGTATTCCTGAAGAAGAGAACAAAGCAAATAGAATAAAATAATCTAAAATAAATACCAGACTCTTCGAATCTAATGGGCACACCATATTCCAAGGAAAAAAAATGATCCAGAATCATCAAAACCAAGGCATCTTCTGGTAAAGTTATTGTGTTAAGAAAAAGGAATTAGACTTCCGTTTCCATCTGGTTAAAATATGACAGTTATACGTTTTTTAATTCATAGTTGAGCTCAGAAGGAAGTAAAGGAAATTCTCAGAGGCCGAAAGCAAAGGAGGAACTAAAAACCAACTAAGCATGGGTTAATGCTACAGCTGTCCTTGGGAAGGGTGGCTTCTAGTCTCAGGAAACAAAGGGCTTCAGTTTTGAAGGACCAATTGAGAAGAGATGAGTCTTTATATCCTGCAAGTAGCTGGGAATTGGAAAGCCCCCCACATGAAGCAAAGACCTCAAAAAACTACGCCCGTAGTGAAAGAATGGCCTAAAAGAAAAATCTCCACAGCAAAATGAGATTACCAGGAAGTTTGTATATCTTGACCCAGGCTCTAGATGGGGAAAAATAGTTTTCCAAGAGAAATTTTAACCATAGCCCTGCCTTCATGCAGATTTGGGATTTTAGTTTACGTGGCTGACATGGTTCAGAAAATCCCCAAACAAGAAATTAACACAAAAAATGATGCTAAACCAGGAATGGCCTTGAGGCATTTGGGAAAAGCAAAGTGACTTTGAAGGCTCACACCCTTAGACCAGGTTAACCAGGATTCCCCCAGATGAAGCTGTGAATGAAATTTGAAAAATTACAAAATATAGGTGGCTTTGCAGAAAAAATATATATAACTTACCAACATTGACTAAGAGAGAGACAATCTGAAGGCCTATAACCATTAAAGAAATTGATCAGTAGTATAAATCTACACAACAAAGATAAAAATGAAAAATAAAACAGATCCAGATGAGGGGTTTTTTTCTGTTTTTTTTTTTTTCCCCAAATCCCCCCAGTACATAGTTGTGTATTTCAGTTATGAGTCCTTCTAGTTGTGGCACGTGGGACGCCACCTCAGCATGGCCTAATAAGCGGCACCATGTCCATGCCCAGGATCCAAACCGGCGAAACCCTGGGAAGCTGAAGTGGAGAGCACAAACTCAACCACTCTGCCAGATGGTTTTTATGGGCAAGTTTATCAAATAACCAAGAAAAAATATCTCATACAGCCATGCATCAGTTAACAATGGGGATACATTCTGAGAAATGCGTCATTAGGTGAGTTAGTCATTGTGAGAACATCATAGAGTGCACTTACACAAACCTGGATGGTCCAGCCTACTGCCCATCTGTGCTATACGGTGCCAATATTATGTAACCACGTAATATATGCAGTCCACTGTTGACCGAAACGCCGTTATGTGGCGCATGACTGTACAAATTTATATTTCCAGAAAATAGAAAAAGGAAATACGGCCCAACTTACTTTACATGGCAGGTATGAAATAACCTTTGTGGTAAAGGCTGCTGGTTGCCCCATTACCTGTTCTCCCCTTGCATCTCATAGCAAAAGAACACTTCCTTTTAAGTTCAAATAATGGCCACGCTGCCTTCCTTGCAGCTAGGTGTAGCCACATGACTAAGTTCAGGACAAGAGAAGTAGACAGAAGTGATGTATGCAACTTCTGATTCACGCCCTTAAAGGCAGAGAACATGCCATTCCTTCGCACTGCTGCTTAGCAAACAGATGAGCCAAACTAGGGATAGCTGAGCAGAACCACCCAACCAGCCCTGGACCACACACCTCCAGATTGTACGTGACTCCAGATAGTACATCTCCCTCCTTCAAGCCACTGCTATTTTTGGTACCTGTTACGCACAGCCAAATCTGTGTACTAAGTAGATCACCCTAGGTACTAATGCCAGAAATGAACCATATGAGAAAGGAAAATTGGAAGCCAATCTCAGTTATGCTTAAAGATACAAAATCCTAAATAAACCATCGCAAATGAAATCCAGCATTATACTTTAAAAAAATCTTGACTAAGTTGGGTTTATGCCACAAATGCGGGGATGGTTCTAACATTAGAAAATATATTAATTTAAATCATCACTTTAACAGATCAAAAACTAAAACCATAAGATTATCTCAAGAGATGCCAGAATAAATTCAATACCCATTCATAACAAAAACTCTTAGTAATCTCAGAATAGAAAGAAATATCTTGACCGACAAAGAACATCTACCAAAAACCTGCTGCAATTTCATTCTTAACAATAAATGAATGAACAGTAAATGCTTTAAAGTATATTCCTATTAAAGTCAAGAACAGGGAAAGGATTCCCTTTATTATCAACTTACTCAACATCAAATTGAAGATTATGGCCATTTCGGTAAGAAAAACATTTTTCATAAAGTCTGAGGATTGGGAAAAAATAACAAGATATGATTGCCTCCATAGAAAAAACAAGAACCCTGACAGGTGACTGCAAACAGGGCAACATGACAGGCCTGTTGGGATCAGAAGCTGATGAAACTAGGTGTGGGCTGACCTGGGGCAGCCAGGTCTCCTCCTCCTGCAAATCCCCAGAGCCGAAGGATTATAACCTAAAGAGACTGCCTCTTCCCAGAGCTGCATTTTAAGTTAAAATTTAAAGGTAAATCTCTGCCCAGGATGTTGCCAGGGAGTGGCAGCAAAGAGGTGGTAACACTAGTTCTCTGATGTTTTTGTCTGTCCGCACTGAGGGTTACTCCCAATACCCGTCACCAGGCACAGTGACTGAGAACAGCACACATCCCAGCCCGGGAAACACGCTCACAAGCGAAAATAATCAGAACGTGAGATGTGTAGCTGTTATATGACATGTCCAAAGGAGCAACATGAACCATTTGAAGCAAAATTATTAAAATTGATGGACCAAGAAGTTAAAAGAAATAAGTATTCTCAAAAAGATAAAAGAGGGACCAGCCCTGTGGCCGAGTGGTTAAGTTCACACGCTCTGCTACGGCAGCCCAGGGTTTCGCTGGTTTGGATCCTGGGCACAGCCCTAGCACTGCTCATCAAGCCATGATGAGGTGGCGTCCCACATGCCACAACTAGAAGGACCTACATTTGAAAATATATACAACTATGTAGCAGGGGGCTTTGGAGAGAAGAAGGAAAAATAAAATCTTGAAAAAAATAAAAGAGAAGATTAGTGATAGAAATAAGAATGTCATACAAAAAGAACAAAGAAAGCATATTGAATATAAAATATATATTAGTTGGCATAAAGAAAATAACAGTTGGGGGCCAGCCTGGTGGCACAGTAGTTAAGTTCATACATTCCACTTCAGTGGCCCTGGGTTCACCAGTTCGGATCCCGGGTGTGGACTATGCACCGCTCGTCAAGCCATGCTATGTGTGGCAGGCATCCCACATATAAAGTAGAGGAATATGGATACAGATGTTAGCTCAGGGCCAATCTTCCTCAGCAAAAAGAGCAGGATTGGCGGCAGATGTTAGCTAAGGGCTAATCTTCCTCAAAAAATAAAAAAGAAAAGAAAAGACCAATTGGGAAAAATAAAGCATGGATGCAGCTGGAGAAAAAAATGGGTGAGCTGGGAGATCAGATTGAGAAAATATCTCAGAGGGCAGAAGAAAAGACTAAAGAGATAGAATATTTAAAAAGGAGCTAAATGACATTGAGAATAGAAGTGTTATGTCCGGATAATAGCATTCCTCAAAGAGAGAGAGATGAGAAAATAGTTGAAGAAATAATAGTAACAGGGGCCAGCTCTGTGGCCAAGTGGTTAAGTTCACACGCTCTGCTTCGGTGTGGCCCACTGTTTTGCTGTTTCGAATCCTGGGCGGGGACACGGCACGGTTTGTCAGGCCATGCTGAGGCAGCGTCCCACATGCCACAACTAGAAGGACCCACAACTAAAATATATACAACTATGTACTGGGGGGCTTTGGGGAGAAAAAAGGAAAAATAAAATCTTTAAAAAAAAAAAAGAAATCATTGTGACAGATTTCTAAGAATTAGAGAAAGGTAAAAGGTCTCAGATTGAAAGGGCTCACAGAGTGCTAAGTAGAGTGACTAAGTGGGAGAAAAACACATCTAGATTCATATTAAAATTAAGAGCGCTAAAGTCAGATAAAATGCTAAACACTTCCCAAAGCAACACAAAGGAAATAAAATCAAATCGACGTCAGACTTCTCAGCACAAACACTAGACACAAGAAGACAAAGTAGCAATGTTTTTAAGTATTGAAAGAAATCTGGGGGCGGGCCCGTGGAGGAGTGGTTAAGCTCTCGGGGTTTCCCGGCTTCAGATCCTGGGCACAGACATGGCACCACTCGCTCATCAAGCCACACTGAGGCGTCATCCCACATGCCACAACTAGAAGGACCCACAACTAAAATACACAACTATGTACCGGGGGACTTTGGGGAGAAAAAGGAAAAATTTTTAAAAATAAAAAATAAAAAAAAAGAAAGAAATCTTGTATATGGCCAAACAGTCATCCAAATGTGAAGGTATAATAAAAATACTCTCACACATAACAGGCCTCAGAAAGTTTGCTACTCGCGGGGCCGACACGTGGGGCCGGCCCAGTGGTGCAGCGGTTAAGTTCGCACATTCCACTTCTCAGTGGCCCGGGCTTCGCCGGTTGGGATCCCGGGTGCGGACATGGCACTGCTTGGCAAGTCATGCTGTGGTAGGCGTCCCACATATAAAGCAGAGGAAGATGGGCACGATGTTAGCTCAGGGCCAGGCTTCCTCAGCAAAAAAGAGGAGGACTGGCAGCTAGCTCAGGGCTAACCTTCCTCAAAAAAAAAAAAAGAGAGAAAGTTTGCTACACAAAGAACTACATTAAAAACACTCTTAAAGAAACTACTCAAATAAGAAGACAAATAAATCAGGATGATACCTAAGATATGAGGAGCAAAGTTGGTTAAATAAGATGATAAAACTGATTATTTAGGGACCGGCTGGTAGCACAGCAGTTAAGTGCGCACATTCCACTTTGGTGGCCCCGGGTTTGCCAGTTCGGATCCCGGGTGCAGACATGGCACCGCTTGGCAAGCCATGCTGTGGTAGGCGTCCCACATATAAAGTAGAGGAAGATGGGCACGGATGTTAGCTGAAGGCCAGTCTTCCTCAGCAAAAAAAAAAAAGAGGAGGATTGGCAGATGTTAGCTCAGGGCTAATCTTCCAAAAAATAAAAATAAAAACATTATTTAACTAGGCTAAAGTGGGAGGGAGCAAGCGAGAGAATGGAATGATTGGTTGGAGAGCAGAGTCTCCAGCTGCTGCAGATTGTGTTTGCAGCTGGACTCTGTCAGTAGATGAGCTGAAAGCAAAAAATGCTTGGCACAGAATTCTATTATCAGCCTGAGGAAAAGCATTTGAAGAACAAGACAGCGGGCCTATGGTTGGGGACTTACACAAAGGAAGAATCACCCTGAAGTTTAGGAACTGTCAAGATGGTGGATACAAGAGAGAGGAAAAGGCAAGACTGAAGGGTTACAAGGGTATGAAAAAGTACTTTTCTTGTTAAGGGAAATGTGTAATGAACGATACACTTGGGAATTATTAAAAGGAGTAATGCGGGGTTAAATTAAAGCAACCACAACACTTTAAAAATATAGAATGTACAACTTTTGAAATAAAAGAAAAAAAATGGATCTAGCCAATGGAAAGCAAGAAAGGGAAAAAAAAGAGAAACATACAACAGAAAAGGCACAGTATATGGAAAATTAAAATAAAATAGCAGAATAAGTCCTAACACAATAGTATTTGTAATAAAGATGAACAAAGTAAATACACTTCTTAAAAGACCAGGCTTCCCAGATTGGGTTTAAAACTTTTTCGGCAATATGTTGCATACAAGAGAAATGCTTAAAAGAAAAAACTTTTAAAAATATTTAAAATTAAAAAATAGGAGAAAATAAACCAGGCAAACATAAAGCATAAAAATATCAGGAAAGTAATTTTGATATTTGGCAAAAGAGAATTCAAGGTGAAAAAATGTAAGAGACAAAGAGGAACATAATACAAGAAAATACAAACATCATGAACATAAAAACATCAATGATAAAGCCCAATATATAAAGCAATAACTAACAAAACTTCTAGAAGAAATAAATTAATTATGGGTAGAGATTTTTAACACATTCTTCTCAGAAACAGATTGATCAAGGAGACAAAAATAAGCAGAAATATAAAATAGCTGAGTAATATTATTGATAAATTCAAGCTATTGGTATATACATCCAACAAAGAGAAAATACACGTTCTTTTCCAGCACATGTGGAGCATGTAATATGGAATATGCTCTAGAATACAAAAGAAGTCTCGATAAATTCCAAAGAATCATTATTATACAGATTATAATTATGACTATGTTTTCTTGCTATATACAAATTTTAAATTAATAGATAATATAATAGTTTTAAAAGAAATGGCACCAAAAAAAACCCTGAAAATAATCCTAATGTCCATCAACAGGAGAATGGATAAATAAATTAGAGTATATTCAAACAGTGAAATATGATACAGTAGTGAAAATGAATGAACTCCATCAATATGGATGAATCTCTTACTTCAAACAAGACAGGAAGTTGCAGACGAATCTATGCATAATGATATTGTTTATGTAAAGTATAAGAACATGCAGTACCTAATAATATATTGCTTAGGAATATGTACATATGTGACCAAAATTATTTTTTTTAATTCAACGGAATTGTAAACATAGTTCAGGATGGTAGCTATGGCTATGGAGAGGGCCAGTGCAATATAGGATTACACACGGAGGTCTTTAACTGGATCCGTAAGCTTTATTTGTTTTGTTTTAAAGTGATCTAAAGAAAATATTTTTAAATGTTCAAATTCAAAACAGCTTATTGTGCAATTTTCTATACTTTTCTGTACATTTGAAATCTTTCATAATTAAAATAGCAGGAAAAGAAAAGGCAAACAGAAAAGAGAGCATCCATGAAGAGAAAGCAAGCCATGTACAAGGTAGGAAAATCCAGTTAGAGATTTTCCCATGGGACTCACAAATGGTGGCACCATGTCTACAAGGCTCAGAGAGAAAGAATGCACGACCCGAGAATTTTGTGCCCTGCCAAGCAGCAACAGTCTCAGGCTGAAAGGACTCAGGGAATACATAAGCCAAGAGCCCTTTCAAATCCAATCAACCAAATAATGAATCAAATAAAAGAAGCAGAATGCAGAAATGCAGAAGCCAGGCTAAAAGGTCTGTTTGTGAGCAACTGAATTCATAGAACTAAGACTACACTTGCATTGGAAATCATGATTACAAAACAGAATGTAAACATCGTATACAGTGACATTTTTAAATTGACTAATATAACTATCAGAAATTGGCAGATCAGGGCAGGGGAAATGGAAGTATAAAGCTACTATTTTCCTCATCCTTCTGTCAGAGTCCAAAGCTACTGTCTAAAATGAAAACATAGGGTGAGAAATTGTTTTTTATCTCTAGAATCTTTTACAAATTAATATTTCTATGATGAGAAAAAATTGACCTGAAGTGTAGTAATTTGTTCATTTTTCCTTTAGTATTTTCTCCTTTTGTTACCTATAAGTAAAACTTAAATAGTACCTGTTGTTATAAATAACATGTATCATGGTCCTATTTTTGTAACTTTTTCTTCTCTAAGTTTCTCAGTCTTTCTAGCTGTATATACTGATAGAGAGAGGTTCAAATAGTCTTCATCAAAGGCTAATGCTTATTTCTGGGTGGTAGGCTAGTGATTACATTTTTTTTCTTTTCTGTACTTTGCTGCATTGCTTAATTTGTTGTTGTTGCTGTTGTTGCTGAAGCTAAATGGATGTGGGTCATGGGCATTCTAAAAAAGAAGCAGAAAAGATGACCTTGGCAGTTGTTTCTAGAACAAATTGAAGCAGGACTTGTGGAAAACAGAGAAGACTGGCCTTTACAGTGGGGGGACACAGTGGTGGGTTAAATAATGGGAGGGGCGTTAGAGAGGGGGGAAAAGTAGACAGATTTGACATTTGTTTTTAAGGTAGAACCAATAGAACTTGCTGATCAACTGGATATGGGGAGTGACAGGTAGGAAAGAACCCAAGAAGAGTTCTGAATTTGACTTGCACAACTGAGTAGACAGTAGCACCCTTAATATGGGAGGTGGGGATGTAGATTTGGAGGGAAAACCAAGAGTTTGGTTTTGGACTTGGTCAGTTTCTGACACTGTGAGACATCCATGTGCACGTTCATTACTTCAACAAATATGGAGCACTGACTTTGCGCCAGGCACTGGGACACTATGGTGAATAAGACAGACAATGGAGCTTGCATTGTAGTGAGGAAAAACAATAAATAAAACACAGAGTGTTTTAGAGGTTAGAAGTGCTACGTAGAAAAATAGAGCAGAACTGAGAGGTGGGGGGGCATGAGCCTTCAGGGGAGCTTCAATTTTAAACAAAGTGGTGTGGGGGATCAGAATTTGCCATCCCAAAAAAGTTTCTCTTTAGCTTGATTATTTTTAAAGACAAAAGACTCTGAAAGAAACATTGACCTTTCCTCTAACTGTCTAAAAGAATTTAAGATAGAAGGCCTGCCCCCAGGGCAGGCCATCACCATAGAGAACTCTGGGTATGGTAGACTGGGAGAATCCTTGCTTAGCCCATTTTTATCAAAGTTCTCTCTCTCTCTGGTCCTGTTGTCTATAGATGGCCCAGCAAACATTTGTTTATCAAACATTTGCTTTTCCATCTCCATGTAAATTGCCTTGGTCCCCTTTGAAGCCCCAAACCACTACCCTCAACATCCTCCTTTGTCTTTAGCTGAAGATGGTATTTAAGGTGGTGGCTTCAGCCATTTTGTCAAGTTACTCAGTTTCCCTGGGCTTCTCCGATGTATACATGTTATTAAATTTGTTTGATTTTCTCCTACTGTTCTGTCTCATGTTAATAGAAAGACCTAGAGGGCAGAGGAATAGTTCTTCCTCCCCTACAGTGGTCAAGGAAGGTTCCACTGAGATCGACATTTGAGCAAAGCCCTGCAGTAGGTGAGGGAGGGGCCATGTGAATGTGTGGGGAAGAGGGTTGCAGGGGAGATCACATGTGGAGGTGCCCTTCAAAGAGGCCAGGAGGGCTGGGGAGGAGTGAAGAGGGGGGAGGGGGAGGGGGCAGGTCAGAGCACTAACGGGGGCTCCAGAGCCATTGGAAGGACTTTGGCTTTCATTCTGAGGGAAATGAGCCACTGGGAGATTTTGAGCAGAGGAGGGACATGATCTGATTTACGTCTTAAAAGAATCATTCTGGCTGCTGTATGAGTGTACAAGATGAGTATGTAGCATGCAGTCCCTATAAATGGACAAGGGGAGAAGCTGGGAAATAATTAGAAAACTATTGCAAAAGTCCAAGTGAGAGATGGCCGTGATTCATACTGATGTGGTAGCAGCAGAAATGGAGAGAAGCAATGGTTTTTGGATGCATTTTAAAGGTGGAACTGGTAGGATTTGCCGAGCAGATGTGGGATGTGAAGTATAGATAGGAACCAAAGATGGCTTCAGGTCTCCGTCCTGAAAAGCCAGGAGAATGGAGTTGACAATGAACGAAAGGGAAGAGCATGAAAGGAGCAGATGGAGGGCAGAGGGAGGCCATCAGGAGTTTGCATTTGGACATGTTAAACTTCAGATGCTGTGATATTGTGATTTGTCATAAGAAATATATGTTTGGTATTGGAGCTCCTAAAATCCTTAGAATTTCCTAAATGATAAGAGCAATACAAGTGTCTTGATATTCATAACAAACCTCTTTCAACCATACCTGAAGTTATGTTAATGAGGTGACTTTTGGAAAGCACCTATGGACAGAGGCTGGTTGCCAGGGGAACCAACCAAGTGTGATTAGAGGGTTAGAACTTTCAGTCCCACCCCCCCTGACCTCGAGGGAGAGGAGAGGTGCTGAAGGTCGATCATGCCTCTGTAATGAAGCCTCCATAAAAACCAGAAAAGGATGGTGTTCAGCGAGCTTCCAGATTGGTGAATACCTGGGGGTTTGGGAGAGTGGCGAGCCTGGAGAGGGCATAGCTCTGCACCCCTTTCCATGTACCTTGTCCTGTGCATCTCTTCCATCTGGCTGGTCATGAGGTATATCCTTTTAGAATACCTGATAATCTAGTAAGTAAAATGTTTCTCTGAGTTCTGTGAGCCACTCTAGCAAATTAATCGAACCCAAAGAGGGGGTCATGGGAACTTCTGATTTATAGCCAGTCCATCAGAAGCACAGGTAACAACCTGGTGTCTGAAGTTGGGGACAAGGGGACAGTCTTGTAGGACTGAGCCCTTAACCTATGGGTGGGATCTGATGTTATCTCCAGATAGTGTCAGAACTGAGTTGAATTGAAGGACATCCAGCTGGTGTAGGAGAATTGCTTCATGCGGGGGGGTAAGGGGGGCACACATCAGAATTGGAATTTGTGTCAGAATTGGAGATGCTTTTTAGCATCTCCTTCTCTTCTCACTCCATGCTCTATCCCTTGGCAGCTCATCCATGCCCAGTGCTTAGGTTTCCATCCGTATGTTTCTGACTCCCACATTGCCAATCCAGCCCTCTGCTCTGAACTCTAGATGTGTAAATCCAACTACTTCTTTGACATTACCACATGACTATCTCAAAGGGATGTCTAAAACTCAACTTGCAATACCCACATACCTACCCCCCAAAAATCTGGGCCTCTTCCAGTGTTCCCTGTGTCAATGACCATCCATCTGGTTACACAAACCAGAAATATGGGAGTTGGACGCCTTCCTCTCCCTGGTCCATCATGTCCAGTCCATCACGGCCTCTTTTTATGCCTTAAAGTCTCTCACAAATCTATTCCCTTCTTACATCTCCCTACCACCCGACTCCCAGAACTCACTGTTCCTCTTCTCTGCTTTATTTTTCTTTGCACAACATATGATTTCCTTGTTTGCTGATCATGGATCTCCACCTGAGCGGACTACAGGCTCCATGAGGGCAGACGGAACAGTAGCTGGCATAGAGTGAGCACTAAATAAGGACACGTTGTCTGGATGAACAAGTCTCCACTGTGACCACCCTAGTTCAGGGGACAACTGTAGTTAAGAGCAGCAGCTCTGAAATCAGGCTGCCTGGGTTCCACCACTTATCGGTTCTAGGATCTCCAGAAAGTTATGCGACTTCTCTGTGCCTTGGTTTCCTCTGCAAAAAGGAGGCAACGGAAGTATTCACTTCAGTGCATTGTGAGAATTAGGGAGTTAACACATGCAAGACGCAGAACAGCACCTCGTGCGGAATAAGTACTCAGTAAAAATCAGCTGTTATTTGTTGAAAATTACCTCCTCACTGGTCTCCCTGCTTCTACTCTGCTCCTCTTTCTTCATCTTTTCCATATTGCAGCCTAAGTGAGATGTTTCAAAATGCAAGTCTGATCATGTTGCACACACAAGTGTGCTCACACACATACTCACATCACTGAAAAAAACATTCCGTGGCTACGAGTCCTTAACGTGTGCCCCAAGGTCCTGCCTGCCTCTCCAGCCTTGGCTTGTATCTCTCTCTACTTTGTTCTTGGGCTTCAGCCACACTCACTTTCCCCAGTAACTTAAACTCATCATGCTCCCCACCCTGCCACAGGGCCTTTGCATATGATGGTCCCTCTTTCTGGGCAGCCCTCTTCCTCTCAACTCCACTCTCACCTTCGCCCTTTGCCTGGACAACTTTTACTCATCTTGCAAATCTTAGCTGAAGTGTTGCTTCTGCCAGGATACTCTCCACTCCCAGGCTAAGTCAGATTACTTTATTAAAAATTGCTACAAATGTGATCCTTAGAAGTTACCTCAATTTGTAATTATCCACTTGTTTGTGGAATCACATGGTTATTTGCTGTCTTCCCCTCTAAACTGAAAGCCCTATAAAATCAGGAAACATATCTGTTCCTGCTCTTTTTGTTGCAGCACCTGCTGTCTGGCACATACAAGGTACTATATTCTGAATGAGTGAATGAAGGGGTCTGCAGCAGAAGCAACCACAGCCACCATTCAGGGGCCTTAAGCAGTCACTGTTGGCCCTCCATAGTTATTGGGACCAAGATGTAAACAAGAGCCTCTGCCCTTTGGGCGATCTACACAGAGTTAGTAAAAGAAGGAGTCCGAGTCACAGGTCTGCTGGTCACCATCTGTGCATCCTTCGCTAAGTCACATCACCTCTCTGAGCCTCAATGTCTTCATCTGTAAAATATGGATCATGATTCCTATCTCACAGGATTGTCAGAGGACCAAATGAGCCTTGGATGAGAAAGTGTTTTTTAAAACTTGTAACATTGGACAAGCAGAAAGGAATTTTTCATTTTTAAAAAGGAACTTTACTAGGAATCTAAATGGAGAGAAAAACCAAATGTACAGGAAGTACAAAAGCTGACACAGGTAGTTTGAGGCTCCTTGCCTTCATATGACAAGATAAGCCAGGTTCTCACTCCATAGAATGAAGAGTCTGGCTACAGATGGGCGCAATTTATTGGGCGCCCACCATCTCAGTCCCAAGTGACTTAGATAATAGGCCAGGCCAGTGTGAGACCCCAGACAGAGAGATCCTTCTCAGCCCGCTGTAGGACCTCTCAGGAGCCTGCGTCTGGGCCCCTCTTCTCTGCTCTGCTCAGGCGCTGCTCACACTGTCTGGTTCCTGCACTGACAGGAGGAGGAGGAAGACCAACCCTTCTGTCGCCCCAACACTCCCCAGGGAGGCCTCTGGCTGGGCTGCCTGACCCTGCAGTGGCTGCTTTTGCCCCTCTGGGGCCTCTGTGGCTCCTGGCCCTGAAGCCCAAGCCCTGACTGTCATTAAGGTTCTCTGACCTCTGCTGAAGCTCAGTGTGCTCTTCAGGGCTCTAGGCTTAAGCTTAGACCCCCAAGAAACAGACCTCTAACTGAGGTCACACATCTGCTCTTTCCCGCCAGTTGTTCTAGTCTTGGAGGGGTAGAAGTGCTGGGCTCCAGACGCATACCAGGGGCAGTGAAGGGAGCACAGCCCTTCTGTCAAAAAAACAGAAGTGGGTCCTGGGGAACAGGGCTGGGGTTGGCCCACCTGACCCCTGACTCCCTCTCGTGCCTCCTAAGAGAGGCTCTCTCTGGCCTCTGATATGGAGGTAACATTTCCCTATCTCCCCAGTTTCCTCTCTCTTTGGAAGGAAGGATGGGAATGCTGAGTGGGGCGAAAGGGGACAGGCCCAGTGTGGAGAGTGGAAAATGACTGAGGAGTCCATCATTGGGAGAGAGGAGGCGGGAAGGGTAGGTCTATTCTGAATTGCTTCTGAGATTTCTCATGGCATCCCCCATACTTTGAGCTTCAAGGAACCACCTCACCTTGGCACCTGACCGTCATCCCTGCTCTATTCTCCAAGAGGATCTCTGCCCCTTTTCCTCCCCACTAGATCTGTCCCTCTCCTGCTTCCATTCCAGTTCCGCTCATCCCTCCTCCACAGCTTTCCCAGGTGGCCCCCACCCTGCGTCCCGGTGACCTGGCTCTCTAAAGCAGCGGTCTTCACAGGGTTTGCTTCTGTGCTCCCTAAGGGCATTTTGAAAAAACTATGTACTGCCTCTCCTGTATTTTAAGTTGACAGCTAAGGTTTTTCATCATAACTTTAAATCATTGCAAAAGGTATAATTTCTGAAATGTTTTAGGTATTGTGACATTTTTAAATAAAACCATTGAGACTGTTTTAAATGTGTGTTTGATGAAATCTAAATCTAATCATAATGGTTTCATACTCTTCATCGTCCATTTAAAAAATGTGTGTGTGTATATATATGTCTTAACAAATTTAAGAAGATTGGAATCACATCAAGTGTCTTTTCCAATCACAATGGAATGAAAGTAGAAACTAACAGCAGTACAAAAAATGGAAAACTCACAAATATGTGGAGTCAAATAACAAACTCTTGAACAACCAATCGGTCAAAGAAGAAATCACAGGGGAAATTAGAAAATATTTCAAAACAAGGAAAACAAAGAGACAGCATATCAAAACTTATGGGTTGCTGCAAAAGCAGTACCAAGAGGGAAGTTTGTAGCAGTAAACGTCTACATTAAAAAAATAGAAAGAGAATTTTTAGGGCAGTGAAAATACGCTGTATCATATTATAATAACAGATACATGTTGTTACACGTTTGTACACAGAATGTACAACACCAAGAGGAAACTGTAACGTAAACCATGGTCTTCAGGTGATCATGATGTGTCGAAGTAGGTTCATCAATTATAGCAAATGTACCACTCTTGTGGGAGATGTTTATAATAGAGGAGGCTATGCATGTGTAGGGGCGGGAGTATGTGGGAAATCTCTGTACCTTCCCCTCAATTTTGTTGTGAACTTAAAAATGCTCTAAAAAAAATAAAAGAAAAAGAAAGAATCTCAACCTAAATTTACTCTTCAAGGAAATAGAAAAAGAAGAACAAATTAAACACAAAGTTAGGGGCCGGCCCAGTGTCGCAGCGGTTAAGTTCGCACGCTCCACTTCTCAGCAGCCCGGGGTTCGCCAGTTTGGATCCCAGTTGCGGATATGGCACTGCTTGGCAAAAGCCATGCTGTGGCACGCGTCCCACATATAAAGAGAGGAAGATGGGCATGGATGTTAGCTCAGGGCCAGGCTTCCCCAGCAAAAAGAGGAGGATTGGCAGTAGTTAGCTCAGAGCTAATCTTCTTCAAAAAAAAAAACAAACCAACCAACCACAAAGTTAGCGGGAGGAAAGAAATAATAAATATTAGAGCAGAAACAAATTAGCAAATTAAAACAATAGAAAAACTCAACAAAACTAAGAGTTTAAAAGATCAACAAATTTGACAAGTCTTTATCTATATTAACTGGAAAAAAAAAGAGAGAGGACTCAAATTGCTAAAATCAGGAATGAAAGAGGAGACATTAAAATTGATGCCACAGAAATACAATGGATCATAAGACACTACTGTGAACAAGCATACGCTAACAAATTGGATAACCTGGAAGAAACAGACAAATTCCTAAAAACATACAACCTACCAAGACTGAATCATGAAGAAATAGAAAATGTGAGCAGACCTGTAAGTAACAAGGAGACTGAATCAGTAATCAAAAACCTCCCAACAAAGCAAAGCCCAGGACCAGATGGCTTCACTGGAGAATTCTACCAAACATTTAAAGAACACTAATGCCAATATTTCTCAAACTCTTGCAAAAAATTGAGGAGAAACTAATACTTCCAAATTCATTTTATGAGGCCAGCATTACTCTGATACCAAAGCCCAACAAAGATACTGCAAGAGAAGAAAACGACACACCGATATCCCTGATGAATATTGATGTAAAAATCTTCAACAAAGTACTAGCAAACTGAATTCAACAGAACATTAAAAGGTTATGCTGTATGACCAAGTGGAATTTATCCCTGGGTTGCAAGGATAGTTCAATATACAAAAATTAATAAATATAATACACCACATTAACAAACAAAGGGGAAAAAACACATGATCATCTCAACTGAGGCAGAAAAAGCATTTGCCTAAATTTAACACCTTTTCATGATAAAAACACTCAACAAACTAGGAATAGAAGGAAACCAGCTCAACATAATAAAGGTCGTATATGAAAAACCCACAACTAATATCATATTCAACAGTGAAAAAACTAGAGGCTTTTCCTCTAAGATCAGGAACAAGGCAAGGGTGCCCACTCTCACCACTTCTATTCAACACAGTACTGGAAGTCCTAGCCAGAGCAATTAGGCAATGAAAGGACAGAAAAGGCATCCAAACGGGAAAGAAAGGAGAAAAACTCTCTCTGTTCCCAGATGGCATGATCTTATATGTACAAAATCCTCAGGATACCACAAGGAAACTGTTATAACTGTTATGTAAATTTGTTATAACAAATTCAGCCAAGTTGCAAGATACAAAATAGACACTCAAAAATCAGTTGTGTTTCCATACGCTAACAATGAACAATCCAAAAAGGAAATTAAGAAAACCATCCCATTTACAGTAGTATCAAAAAGAGTAATATACTTAGGAATTAACCAAGGAAGGAGAAGACTTGTACACTGAGAACTACACAACATCACTAGAAGAAATTAAAGACACAAGTAAATGGAAAGGCATCCTGTGTTCATGGATTAGAAGATGTAATATTGTTAAAATGTACGTTCTACCCAAAGTGATCTGCAAATTAAATGCAATCCCTATCAAAATCCCAATGGTGTTTTTTGCAGAAATAGAAAAAACTATCCTAAAATTCATATGGAATCTCAAAGGACCCCAAATAGCTAAAACAATCTTAAGAAAGAAGAACAAAGCTGGAAGCCTCACACTTCCTCGTTTCAAAATGTATTACAAAGCTACAGTAATCAAAACAGTATGGAACTCACATAAAGACAGACATATAGACCAATGGAAAGAATGGAGAGCCCAGAAATAAACCCGCACATATGACATCAAATGATTTTCAACAAGAGTGCCAAGACTGCACAATGGGGAAAGGATAGTCTCTTCAACAAATAGTGTTGACAAAACTGGATATCCACATGCAAAAGAATGAAGTTGGACGCTTACCTTACACCACATACAAAAATTAACTCAAAATGGATTAAAAACCTAAACATAAGACCTGAAACTATAAAACTAGAAGACACATAAGGGGAAATTTCCATGACATTGTAATGGCCAATGATTTCTTGGATATGACACCAAAAGTAAGTAACAAAAGCAAAAATAGACAAATGGGACTACATCAAATTTAAAAAACTTCTGCAGAGCAAAGAAATCAACAGAGGGAAAAGGCAACCTACGGAATGGGAGAAAGTATTTGTCAACCATATATCAGATAAACAGTTAATATCCAGAATATATAAAGAACTCCTACAACTGAATAACAACAACAACAAAAACAGACAAATAACTCAGTTAAAAAATGGACACGGGGCAGGCACAGTGGCGCAGCGGTTAAGTGCGCACCTTCCACTTCGGCGGTTGGGGTTCACAGGTTCGGATCCCGGGTGCAGACGTATGCACTGCTTGTCAAGCCATGCTGTGGTAGGTGTCCCACATATAAAGTAGAGGAAGATGGGCATGAACCTTAGCTCAGGACCAGTCTTCCTCAGCAAAAAAGAGGAGGATTGGCAGCAGATGTTAGCTCAGGGCTAATCTTCCTCAAAAATAAATAAATAAATAGATAAAAAGTAAATAAAATAAAATAAAAAATGGACAAAGGGAGCCGGCCCAGTGGCACAGTGGTTAAGTTCACACGTTCCGCTTCTCAGCAGCCCAGGGTTCGCCAGTTCGGATCCCGGGTACAGACATGGCACCGCTTGGCATGCCATGCTGTGGTAGGCATCCCACATATAAAGTAGAGGAAGATGGGCATGGATGTTAGCTCAGGGTCAGTCTTCCTCAGCAAAAAAGAGGAGTATTGGCGGCAGATGTTAGCTCAGGGCTAATCTTCCTCAAAAAAACAAATGGACAAAGGACTTGAATAGACGTATCTCCAACACAGATATAAAATGGTCAACAAGCCCTTGAAAAGAGGCTCAATATCACTAATCATCAGGGAAATGCAAATCAGAACCATGAGATATCATCTCACACTCATTAGGATAGCTACTATCAGATAAACAGAAAATAACAAGCGTTGGCAAGAATGTGAAGAAATTGGAACCCTTGTGTACTGTTGGTGCAAATGTAAAATAATGCAAACAGGATGGAGTTTCCTCAGAATTTTGAAACTAGAACTACCATATAATCCAGCAATTCCACTTCTGAGTATACATACGAAAGAATTGAAAACTGGATCTTGAAAAGATTAGCACTACTTTGTTTTTTGCAGCATTTTTCACAATAGCCAAGATGTAGAAGTCACCTAAACGCCCATTGACAGATGAATCATAAAGAAACTGTGGTCTATGCATCCAATGTAATATTTTAAATATTATTTAAAATGAAGGAAATGCGACATATGCAACAACATGCATGAACCTGAGGACTTTATTCTAACTGACATAAGCCAATCACAAAGAGACAAATACTGCATGGTTCCACTTATATGAGGGACCTAAAGTAATGAAACTCGCAGAGGCAGAAAGTAGAATGGTGGTGGGCAGGGGCCGAGGGGAGGGGGAGATGGGCAGCTGTTCCCTGGGTATAGAGTTTCAATCACTCAAAATGAAAAAATTTTAGAGATCTACCATAAAGCAATGTACATATAGTTAATACTGTGATGTACACTTAAAATTTGTTAAGACGGTACGTTTATTTTGTGTTTTTTACCACAATAAAATATATATGTGATAAGATTCCCCCCTCAAAAAAATGTGAACAAGTTCTTCTTCTCCATCCAGTCAAGGCAGAAGAGCAAGAGCAACCCCCGGGGCAGATGAAGGGTAAGCCTTCTATTTTTAGCTGGGGAAGGGTTGCTGTGAAGGAGAGGTGGGAAGGGAGACCAGCATGCTGCCTGGACTGCAGGCTGTTCTGAGGCAGACCAGTTTTAGAAGGTTGAGGATCTGTAAAGGGATTGCAATAAATTTGTCTGTGCATCTTTTGAAAAATCTTAAACCTTGGGGTACACTGCCCCAGGCTGAAAATCACTGATCCAAGTCTCTGCAGGCTGGACTTCCTGCCTGTTTCTCTGCCTTCCCATGAGGTAGGGTCTCTCCCTGGCAGGGGCTCCCTCAGGGCAAGAGCAGTAGAGAACAGAGAAGCTGGCATTGTCCCTCCAGCAGCTACAAGTTATGGTTTCCTTTTCCCCTCCCAGTTTCACTCTGGTTGACTGAACCATCTTTTCTTTTCTTTCTCTTTGGCTGAGACAGACTCACCCCTGAGCTAACATCTGTGCTAATCTTTCTCTATTTTGTATGTGGGTTGCTGCCACAACACAGCCACTGACAAGCGATGTAGGTCCAGGCCCAGGAACCAAACCTGGGCCACCCAAGTGGGGCATGCTGAACTTAACCACTAGGTCATGGGGCCGGCCCCCACAACCCTCTTTTCTTGTACTCCTTCTTTCCCACCCCACAAACTTCTCTGAGTATTAGAATAATCCATTGATGAGGACTCAGGGTCTCAGGGCTGCTCGTGACCCAACACTGAAGGTGGTGGCCCCTCTCTCATGAAATTGCAGTGAGGACTAAATGGGACACACTCTGTGCCTGGACATAGAATATGAGTCTGAGGGCCAGCCCAGTGGCGCAGGGGTTAAGTTCACACATTCTGCTTCGGGGGCCCGGGGTTCGCCAGTTCAGATCCCGGGTGCAGACATGGCACCACTTGACAAGCCACACTGTGGCAGGCATCCCACATATAAAGTAGAGGAAGATGGGCATGCATGTTAGCTTAGGGCAAGTCTTCCTCAGCGAAAAAAAAAAAAAGAGGAGGATTGGCAGCAGATGTTAACTCAGGGCTAATCTTCCTCAAAAAAAAAAAGAGTCTGAGTCTGGGCTGTGAGGGCCCAGAGATGGGGACATATGGCCTTCGGCCCTTAATGGAGCAGGAGGGACGTTGCTGCTGGCCCAGGGCTGACAGCACCTGCTGGAACCCAGGAGCTGTGGCTTCTTTCTTGCTCTGCCCTTGGGGTTTCTCAGTGAGATTCCCATTTGCCTCCGGGCCCAGGGTAAAGACCACCAATGCATGAGAGGTTCCAAGGAGTGGAAAGGTTTTAATGAGCATCACAAAAGGACCCAGTGAGAGGGATACAGACTCCAAATCCAGCCTTTATAGCCATTGTTTCAGTGGCTAAGCAGGAGGGAGGGGCTCAACCCTGCTTAGCTGTTCCCAGACCTAGAGGTAGCTGGAGAGGAGATCCTGGAAGTGTTCTCTACCCAACAGAGGGGCTAAGGGAAAGGGGAGAGGTCTCTGCTGCTGCCAGGAGCAGCGGAGACCTCAATCAGCAAGCTGACCTCCAGAGGTCAGCAGAGACCCAGAAGCAGGCAGGAACATCAGACATTAGAAGGATAGATGGACTGAATAGGTGAGAAAACTCTCAGGGATCCCCAAACAGCATTGAGATCTCACAGAGGGGCCCCCCGGGGCCTGCTGGCTCCAAGGACTGAGACCCTTAAGGAGGTACCCCCAGACTGAGACACTCACAAAGGGGCCCCGACATCCCCCCTTCCCTGTTCAGCAAGGGTCAGGAGAAGGTCTGCCAGGAGAAGTGAGGACAGAGGCCTGGGTGGGCGGGAGGCTGAGGGGGGAGCCTGGAAAGAACATCAGGGGCTGGGTATTGGGGCAGTGCCATGAAGGGACAGAGGGAGGGGTCCTCTAGCTGCTGCTCTGTTGCTCCTGCTGGCGGATAAGGTTGGCAATGGGACTAGTGATACCACCTATCAAGGTCCAGTACTCGTCAAAGCTGATGCGCCCGTCGTGGTTGGCGTCCAGGTTCTGGATGAGCTTGTCAGCAGCCTTTCGGTTTCCTGTGTCCTAGGGAGGAACCAGGATCAGCAATGCTGAGGGTGATAGCCCCAAAGATCCATCAGGCAGGACCCTAGACAGAGTCTCAGGATCTGGCCTGGGCAGCTGCTGCCCTTGGAAAATGAGAACACAGCCCTCACTGGCTCAGGCCCAGGTACCCCGAGAGGACAGAGGACTAGGTGAGGTTGAGACCCCAGTTTGGGGGGATAACTCTGAAAGTACAGCAGCTACACTGGGGAAGGATACCCTGAGAGGATAAAGGCTTCGGGGGCTTGGGTGAGGGGAACTTACTGTCAGCATATGATTGAGCTCTTTCTGAAGCATCTTCCGGAAGCTGCTCTTGCTGATCTTGTTCTTGACCAGGCTGTGCTTGGACACGTATTTGTAGAAGTTTTCCACCAGCACGACGACCGCCTTCTCCAGCTCCGTGTAGCTGTCCGCCATCTTACTGCCTCACTCCTCGTGGGGCCTGGGCACCATGAGAAGGGAATATAAGAGACCCCGTGGGCCAAACCTCCTCCTGTCTCTCTGCCCTTGTCCTCCTCCCGCATGCCTCCTCCCCCTGCACCCTTGGTGGCCAGGCTGGCTGGTCCTCAGGAGGAGGGAGGAGGCAGGAGGCAGGGAAAGGGGGTTACAGAGAGGGTGTGGGGGTGGGCCTGGAATGACAACTATGTGGCTCCTCTAATCCAGGTGTTCTCCAGCTCAACTGCTTCAACAGGTTCTTTAGGCCCTTCCCCAGCCCCAGGCACTGGGCTTGTCAGAGCCCCAGTGAGAGCAAGAGGCTCCCGTGGGAAGAAGAGCAAAGTAAGCGACCATCCCTCTGCCCTCTCCACGTCTGGCCCACGCAGGACACCTACCCTGGGGCCAAGCATAGCTAGGAGCTGCCAGGATGAGCCAAGGGGCCTGGGGGGACAGGAGCCATCATCCACCACCCCCACAACTGTCTGAGACCCCAGCCCCAGGCAGCAAAGCAGGAGGTAGGAACCTAGGCCCTCCCCAATCCCTTCAGCCAGGTTCCTGGACAGGGAGCCCAGGGTCTCAGGCTGCCCGTCTCTGGGAAAGGACAATGTCCTGATCCACCAAGTCAGACTTTGTACAGGCCCCCAGCCACACCCTGCTGGCCTATCCTCCCTCACACCTACTCCGAAATGTACAGCAGGACGCAAAGACCCCCCACTCCATTACCTAAGGAGGAGCCAGGCCCTCTTCTGCCCCAGATGGAGATGGAGCCGCAGCAGCCAGAGGCCACACACGTCACCCCCTGGCCCCAGGACAAAAGGCACTCACATCCCGAACGGATACAGCCTACTGAATAACAGGATATGAAGGGAGCAGGCGGGTCTACTCTGTGAGTCGCCGCCCATGCCCAGAGCCCCCCCAAGTGAACCCTGGCAAATGAGCCTCCCCTCCCGCCCCCAAGCCCAGGAATGAGCTGCAGCTGCCCTGTCCATTGGGTCCTGGCAAGGGAAGGTGGACACAGCCACCCTCAGAGCCTGGGCATCCCACTGTCTGATTTGGAAGGGAGATCTGCTTTGCCAGGCCCTACCGCAGCCCCTGCCCCTGCCACCTGCTTTCTAATCCCCCTTGTGGCCGTCCCTCCTCCGGTGCCCACTGCTCTGCCCTCTGCACCTAGCTGAAGCCCGTCCAAATCACACGTCCCACGGAAGCCTGCCCTACCCCTGCCCTCAGCACTCTCCTCTGCTGGCTCCCGTGGACTCTCAGCCAGCATTGTCTGGGGCCCACAAACTGATGTGGCCCCAGTCCCTTCCTGCATCTTGTCTCCCCAACACCAGACATTCTTTGAGGCAAGGATAGGGTTTCTTACATGCAGCCATTGTATTCTCTGAACCAAACAGCAGAACTCACAGACTTTAGGACCACTTTTTTAAAATCCTGGATATACAACCTCCCAGCATCTCTCCTCTCCCACGTTGCCGGGCCCAATCCTCACTCAAGGTGGATGTTCTATAAATATTCCACATCCTTCCAGCCCTGATACCAGGTACCCAAGGGCCCTGGCCACGCTTCTAAGATTTTTCTTTGACAAAGCTTTTTCTGAAGGAAGAACGGTTCCCAGACAGACTAAGGCAGGATGCAGGAAGGAAGGAGAGGGGTCAGGCTGGGGCATCTCTGACCAGGAATCCTGCCCTTCTCTCCTCTGCCTTGTCCATCTGACCATTCTAGTCTGTGGCCAAAAGGATGAAGTATGGAACCAGATCTGCAGGAAACCACATTCTTTTTCCATGCTCTTTATTTATTAAGTGTGTAACTGTGTGGTTCAATGTTTATATCTTTGTAAGACTTCCATACAAACACTCTAACATTCACAGATGAGGAGGAAAATAATTTTGCAATCCACGAACTGTCTGCTCTCCTGCCCTTGGGTGAGGAGTAGCCCAGGCCCATGACCAGCATGCTGGGAATTCTGAAAATTGTACCCACCTCAGCAAGAACTGTGGCAAGCCTACTCCCAGCTGGCCTTGGGAGTGGGGAGAGAGTTCAGAGAGCCCCACCCTTAACCATCCCAGACTTTGTTCCCTAAGTGAGGAATCCTGTGGGAAATAGTGAGGGAGAGGAAAGAGAAATAAGTCAGTTTTGGGGGTGGTGTGCCTCTGCCCCTCTCCTCCTTGGCCCGCTCACCCGTCCCACTACCTGTCTTCTTGGAGTCTTGTTTCTCTAACCAAGGGAGCCTCCTCCTGCCCTTCCTCCACACCAGCCTCTCCCCACCTGGCAAGACACAGGTGAGCACCCAGAAGACAGCTCACCCATCTGCTGTCAGGTACATGGTCACACCAGAGAGGTCGCTTCAGCATCTCTAGGCTTCAGTTCCCAGGCCTCCCACTAGTCTGCCCCCCAACCTGCTTCTAGTCAAATGGGCAACTCCAGAGATAATCATCTGGGTAAGTGCTTTTCTGAAGTTTTTCTGAAGCAAGGGTGTCAGAGTGGGATAGTCAGGTGTCATTACTCTCTTCCTTCCTCCCTCCCCTGGGGGCCAGGAGAAGGACTCTGCCACCACACACTTCCTACAGTCACCTGCTCCTCCTGCCTGCCCCGTACTCCTCCCATGAGCCAGGTTGGAGGGTCCCTAGGGTGGGGTTGGCAGGGGCGGGGGGAGGGGGTGCTTCCCATCAGCACCTGACTCAGAAGGGTAGGGCAGGAGGTAGGTCCTGCATTGACTTTGCCACAGGTAGATCGTGACTTGAGAGAGGGGGGAGGTGGACATGTACCTTGGAGCCTTCCAAAACAATGGAAATGGAGGGACCACTTGTTCTCCAAAGGGCGCTCTCCCCTGGGGCCCCCAGCCCTTCCCCAGTGTTCTCATTGTCTTCTCCTTGGCTGATTCATCGTTGAGCAACCAAGAGGCCCCTACCTCCACTCCACCCACCTCAGCCCAGCTTGCTGACTTCTCTAAAAGCCCATATTGCCCTGACACCTTGCCCTTGGGTCTTAGCCACACAAGCCCGGCCCTCCCACCCCAGGTTCTGGGCCCAACCCCTCCAAGTGCTTCCTAACCACCCTCCATCCCTTCGACTCCCCAGTCCACTTCAATGTGGAGCTCAACATCCACCACATCCTCCAAAATTCACCTTCTCTTCCCACCCCAACACACACTTTTTGAGTCTTAAATTGTTTCCAAGTGTTGGGATAGGTCCCTGGCCTCCCATGCCTCCTGGTCACCATCCTCTCTAGGGCCCAGCCCACTCTCAAGCCTAAACTAGGCATTCTCTGTGTCCCTTCCTTCCACCTCAAATTCATTCACTCGTTTCTTCATTTGCTTACTCATTCATTCACTAATTCATTTATTCATTCTCATTCATTCACCTACTCGTTCTCTCATTCATTCCTTCATCTCCTTCTTAATTCACTCCTTTGCCGCAACAGCCTTCGATCCCCAGGGGAGGAGCAATCTGCCCTGTGCCCCTAACACTTTCCTCTATCTGCAAGGCTGTTTCAGACTCACATCTCCAGCCTCAACAGCCCCGTTCTCTGCTCTCTTTTCTCAGGCTCCATTCCCAGTGCCAGAGGCTAGTATCTCGCACAAGTGTCCCTGCCTCACCCCTCCCCACCCTCACGAGACTCACTGCATCTACTTCACACATACACATACATGGAGCAAGGAATTCTGTCATTCCTGACCCCCTCTGCTTGGGTGACCCATCTACCTGCCACCCACTTCTGCTTTCGGAGCACGTAGCCAGAGGAAAAAGCCTGCTCCTCTGAAATGTTTTCCAGACAAGTGAAGTTGGAGGAGTTTGGTGTGGACACACTGACATGCGCTGCTGCCCCTGCCTCACCAACACCCAGACAGCTTTTTACACAGGATGGGGAAAGGCTATGCCTCACTCCCCAACACCTCCAGGGCTCCCTCTCCCAGCACCCCTGCCCTCACCCCACCCCACAGCGCTGGGCAGCAGAATGCTCCTATAGTGCAGGTGGCTCCACCAAGCAAAGCCAGTCAAGTCAGAACCTGCCTGGGTCCTGAGGTGGAGGAGAAGCTGCCCAGGTCCAGGCCCCTCTCCCAGAGCTCCCAGGCTCCCGGGAGGCCTCACCCAGGCTCCTCCCAGCTCCCATTGTCCCTCCCAAGGAACAGCTCCCAGAGCACAATGGGGCCTGCGGCCAGGGACCTGCCTGAGTCCCAAGGTGGAGAAAAGCCACCTCAGCACCTGTTTCCTCTCCTTGGGCTCTCGGACTCCCTGGGCCCCCCCTGGCTCCTCCTGGACCCCATCACCTCTCCCAGGACGCAGCTCCCAGAGCTCAGTGAGGCCTCTGGCCAGGGTCTGACCACCCCTCAACCCCCACCAACACGCATTTGCCCTTTCTCTGTTAGGGGGTGATCAGAGCAGCTGTGGGCAAAACTCCCAAACACTCTGCCTGGTGGCCTAGACCCTGGACAGGAGCCCAGTCAGCTGCTGGGCCGGGAGGGGGTCTCCCTACCCTGTCCACTCCTCTGCAGGCCTCTCCAGCCCTCAGTCCCACCAGAACTCTCCATTCCCGTACCAGCCTTGAAAGTTAACAATTAACGAAACCTTCCTGCCCAGTCTCTGGCAGGCCCCCTTCCCTGCCCCTTCTCCTGGCCTCCCAAGCCTGTGGGGCCCCCCAGTAGCCGCGGACCTCCAAGGACTGGCCTGGGGTGCTCACCTGCCTCTCCAGTCCACCTCCTCTCCAGCAAGGCTCTGGGGCCTGGGCTCTGGCACTGCCAAGCAGCTCCCCGCTCAGCCCAGCCAGGACTCCTCCCCGCTGCACTCCCAGAGTCTGTCCCACTCCCTCCCGGCCCTGCCTGGCTGAGCTGGCTCTGTGGGGAGGTAGTGACTGAGCTCCCTCTTGACTTGGCCCTGGGGTTGGGCCCTTGTTAAAGCGATACACACCTTTTTTAACACCCCTCCACCCCAACCCCAGAGGGAGTGGTAGAAGCTGGAACTCCCCCAACCCCACCCTCCTAGCCCTGAATGGCCTGAGCAGAACCTACAAGGCGGATAAAGGAAGGGAAAGACTGTCACCTGCCCTTCTCACCTGGGTCACTGGGAGCCCAGTTTCAGGGGACCCCAATAGACAAGTTCAGCTGGCATTCCAGGCCAGCCTGGCTGGCCACAGAAACTTCCTTGCTGTTGGGGTTTCTGGAGTAATGCCTGATTTCTGTGGGCTCAAGTCAGAAAGTAGACACCAGGGACCAGATCTGGCCCCTTGGTCTTCCGTCTCCAGTTCAGCCCACCAGAAGATCCTGGCACCCATCCCTGGGGCCTCTCATGGGCAGCAGAGGACTCCTCTGGAAATGCCCCTCCATCCTCTCCCCAAGACATCCAAGGAAACTGTCCAGTTTGACATCCTTATCCGGAGGTAACAGCTGAAACCAGAGGGGACCTATTCACCCACTCCAAAAGTGGTGACTTCAGCTCACTGGACTCTTACTCCGTGTCAGGCCCTCTGCTAAGTACTTGACGTGATGCGTCACATTATCCTCCTAACAATCCTGTGGGGGAAGTACTATTAATATCCCCATTCTACAGATGAGGAGACTGATACTCTGACAGCATGCCCAAAGTTCCAAAGATAATAACTGGCAGAGCTGGGTCCAAACCCAGGCTGGGCAGCCTGTTTCTCAGTCTCACATTTCCCTGGCTACTAGTCAGCCAGGCTCCAGCACACCTGGGTTCATATCCTTTTCCCCAGGTGTGCACACACGCCCTCTTCTCCTGTCAGAGGGCCGGCTCACGGCAAAGAGAAGCCTATCCCTCAGAGGAGACCAAGTCTCCCATCTTTTTGGCCTGGTACCATCCTCAGCCTAAATCCACAGGGAAAAATGAGTCCCCATTCACTTCCACTGCCCACCACTGCAGCCCCACGTCCCGTGCCGCCTGATGACTCTGCCATTCACCCCAACCTCCCCCCGTGGACCCATGGACCCCAGCTATGTCCAATCAAGGCAACATCTTTCACTTTTTCCATTTTTTTATTAATCAAATGATACAAAACAACCATCATTCTGTAAATGCCCAAGCACCCAGCTGGTCCTCTCATTCCCAAAGTCACACCCTTCTCAGCCTCTCCCCAACCCTGCTCTCTCTCTTCCCCTGCCCTAGCCCACGGACAGAGTCCTGGCAGGAGGCTGAGCAGAGCTGGGGGCAGGAAGGGCCAGCACTGGACAGACAGCTACGGTTTGGGTTGGGGGAGAGATTAGGAGGGGTAGCTTCTCAGAGACCCTTTTTAGTACCAAATATCCAGCCCTATTCCCAGCTTTCTTCAATCATTTCCCACAGCCCAGCTGCTGTCTGCCCTTGCCCCACTACCAAGTTACTTGGCCCTCACACCATCCTTATCCCTCCAACATCCCTCCACATCCATCCCTGGCCCCAACCCGCCCCCTGAGCCTCCCTCTGGTGGAGACTCCTGGACCCATTAGCTCTATAGAGCTCCCAGGGATGAAGGGCACAGAGCCCCAGGGAGGGCCATTATAAATCTGAACCTTGCAGAGGTGAGGCAGGTGCGGGCTGGGGAACAGTGTGGTGGTACTGGAGAGAAGAGTTTTATTTCCAGGCCCACAGTCTCTAAAGTCCCCTTTCCCCCACATCCTCCCACAAATTCCAGGGGAAGCTTCTCAACTCCCCCGGACAGGGCTCTCCAGCTTCACACTCTTGGCGGCTTCTCCAATGAGTTCCCAGAAACTCCCGAACTCCAGTTTAGAGTCGTTACAGCTGCCCAAGTTGGCAATTTTCTCTTCCAGCCCAAAGTTGCTCTGAGGGAAAGAAGACACCACAGCTCAGTGAGGCAGCACCTTCCAATCTTCCCACCCTACCCTGCCCAGGATCAGGAAGCAGGAGCCGAGCCTACCTGGCCCTGGCAAGGGGGAAGGGCTGGGAGTGGCTAGTGCCAGGGGCCATGGCAGACTGTGTGGGGTCTGGAGCACTTATGTAGGAAGTCAGGGTACTGCCTGGGGTGGGGTCCACTCCCTCAGTACCGGCATAAGGTGGGGCAGCTGCTGGGTGACCAGGTCCTGCAGCTCAGAGGGCGTCAGCGTCTCCTTCCCACCCTCCACTGAGTACTGGTGGAAGTTCTTGATGAGGGTCTCAATGGCCTTCTCCACATCACTGAATTCCTGAGCATCCTGAGGGCGGGGGACATCACCCACGTCAGAGAGGTCACCCACCTTACAACACCCTGCTTCCCCAGGAGGCCAGCAAGGCAGAAGAGAGCTGGAAGGCACACAGGCTCCCGCCCACTCCAAAAGCCAGCATGCAGCCCCCTTCACCCCCACTGGCCTCAACCCTGAGCCACAAGTTGGACAAGGCCTCCTCCCCATTACACCCCGGCACCCAGGCAGGGCAGGTCCCAGCAAGCGGCCAGGCATCCTCTTCCTGGGAGGGCGCCATCTGCATCACCCTGTGTGGGCACCAGAGAGGGGCCTCAGGTCTCATACACAGGGTCTCAAGTGCAAAGCAAGGCCAAGGTGAGGGGGCAGAAGTCACTGAGGGACACAGACCCTCAGGGTGAAGGAGAGGAGTACAGAAGCAGAAAGGCCAGAAATGAATGCGCCCACCTCAGCATTGGCTGACCGACACTGTCCCATGGTGCCCGTGCACTTGGTCCTTTGGTGAGCGTTTGGTGGTCCTATTGCCTGCCCCAGAGGAGCTGACGGCTCATGATCTGCTTAGAGGAGTGGGGAGGCCCAGGTAAGGGAAGAGCTCAGCATTTCTCAACTACCCTGTTTGGCTCCACCCCAGACACTCTGTGCCTCACCCAGTGGGTCAGAGCCAACTCCACACAAGGCCCTGTCCCTGCCCAGGATCCGGGAGCTAAGGTCTGGCCCCTGGGCCAACCCATTGAGAGGAATCCCTTGGGCCTCACTTTAGCTTCACTCCTTCCACCTCCTCCAACCCCCCACCTCTGTTCCTACACACACACCAGCCTCCAGAACCTGGTCCCCAGCCCTTCCCCTGGCAGACTAGAGCAGGACAGGCTAAGTGTGCCCCCTAGACAGGGACAGCCCACTGGGGTGAAAAGCCCTGGGTCTCCTTACCTGCTGGCAGCCACTGAGACAAGACTGGAGGAGCCAGCTCACCTGAGCTCAGCTCTTATACCTGGGGGAAGGGAGGGGAGGCAAAGGGCTGGGCCTCATCCCTAAGCCACCCCTGCTATTGCAGCTGCCTGGGCTGTGAGCCAGCTGTGTGGGCCCCACCCTCCACTGGCCAGAGCTCCAAGAGTCGGCCCTCACCCCTGCCACGGGAGGGAATCATGGAGCGCTGGGTCTGGGACACCCCTGGCGTCAGACCAGCAGGCAGAGTGGAGGGGAGAGGGGAGGGGCGTTGTGGAGGGAGAGAAGGAGGGCTTGGAAACACTGTGGAGTCTAGCCTGGGAGGTGGGAGGGCCTTAAGGAACTATAGGGCAGGAAATTGGAAGGGCTCTGAGTCAATAACCTGGAAAGAAGGAGCAACAGAGGCTGATCCAGGCAGGGTTTGTGGCACAGAGGGAATGAGGGACGTGTGAGTTGAGAGAGGTTGTCAGGGCCCCTCTGTGCTTTGGTGTGTGTTGCACACGCGTGCACACACAGATACACTCACACACTCCTCCCACCACAGCCAATTGGGACAGTGGCACTCAAGCCTGCCCAGATCCCAGATCCCAGGCTTCCCCTGTCCTGATGGCAGAGATGAATGAGGACTCCGTCAGGAGGAAGGAGCCAGAGAAGGGCAGCCTGGTAGGGGGCCAGATGGGGTGCTGTCCTGACTTCCTTTCTGCTCCCCTCAGCTCAGCGTGCACATGTGGGTTATCTCAGACCCAAATGGGTTATCTGGCAGCAAACGACTTCTGCAAACTGGTTAGGCTGCCTGCTCCTCCCTCCCTCAGAACCCCATGATTTCCCTAACCCAGTGACTGCACAGTAAACTCCTTCCCAATCCAGCACCCAGGATGACATCCCAGGGAGCCTGGACGGTAGGTAGGTCCAGGACTCGGCACAACCCAAGTGGCTCTTCTCACCTGATGGGAGGAGGAAGGGAGAAGGGCAGGGAAGTCAGTGTGGGTCAGAGAACAGTTGGGGTGGGGCCGAGAGACCAAGTTCCTGGGCTCCTTTCCTAAACTCTGGGATCAGAGCATACCTCCCAGTGCCCCTCCCTGTGTCTCCTTCCAGGGCTCCCCTGTACTTTTGGCCTTAATAGGGGGTGTCTGTTAGTGTCCCAATGAAGGGAACCTCCAAGAGTGTCTCATTCTGAGAGTTCCTCTGAGAGGTCTGTCTGGGGACCTTTCCGAGGGTCTCTCAGTCTGAGGGCTTCTCCAAGAGTGCCTTAGCCTGGGGTCCGCCTGGGGGTCCCTCCTAGGGTCTTTCACTAAGGGGGAGCCCTGTGGAATGTCTCCACCAAGTGGCTCCTCAAAGAGTCCCAGCCTGGGGGTCCCTCTGAGGTCTCTCAGTCTGGGGGCACTTAGATGGAAGATCTCAACCCAGAACCCTTTCTCCGTGTGTGGTGGGGCACTTGTCTCAGCCTAAATGTTCCTCTGGAATAACAGCCCCGCTTAATGGACACCTGAATGGACAGCCCATGGAAGGCCCCACCTGCTGAGCTGCTCTGCCCCTGCTCCCTCTGGTGGCCCACAGTGCAAACCACATACCCCTCAAGCCAAGAAGCACAAGGAGAGTGGCGCCAGGGCACCCTAAAGTTCCGCTTCCTGCAGGACCACTGCCACCCTCCCTCCACAGCCCTCCAACCTGAACTTCCCATCCTTCTGCTTCACCCCTGCTAAGGAGGAAGGGAGGAGAGGAAGGCCTGGTGTTCCCAAGCGCCCATCCAGCTAGGATCCCAGTTCATCACAGAGGTTCTGGAATTTCAAGCCAGTTCCACTTATTCTTGTCTTTTTTACTTAACCTCTCTAAAATCTGTTTCCTCATCTTTAATACGGGACTCAAAAACAGTACCTACCTCAAAGGGCTGTGAGAATTAACTAAGATAATGCAAGAAAATGTTTAGCACCCGGCCTGGCACACAGCAAGTCCTCAGCACATGTTCGCTGCCATCAGTATCACCCAATGGCACAAAACCCAGGAATACGAAAACTGAGCCAGGACCATGCCCCTGAGCCAGCCCAGGAGGCACCTGGTAGGATATGAGTCTCCTCACCTGCCCCAGAAATCTGTCTCTTTCTTCTATTCATTCATCAACGATTTATTTATCAAGCACCTATCCTGTACAAGACCTGGTGTTAGATGCTAGATGCACAATATTCAAAGACAAATAACATTCCTGGTCCTCAAGGAGCTCATAATTTTTGGACCCACCCTCAGGGCAGAGCTTTCCCACCCCCTAATCTGAAGAGAAGAAATCAGGGTGGAGTGTGAACAAGAAACATTGTATTTTCAAGGAGGAGGCTTTATTTAGGGGAAGAGGGTTGTGCCTGGCCCTGCCCTGCCCACCCCCACCCCAGTCAGCCAACTTCACTTCTTCCGGATCTCTTGGGCCTTCTCCTTCCTGATCTCTTTGGCCAGCTCCCCAATCAATCTCCAATACTCATGGAACTTGAGCTCTGAATCCTGATTCACATCCAAGCTCTTCATCTTCTCATCTAAGGAGCCCACATCCTGAGGAGACAACAAAGGGAAGGGTGGGGTTAGGAACGAAGGTTCTGGAGACAAGGAGAGAGGGAAGAATTGCCAGTCCCCTTCCTTCCGAGAGCACTAGGACCTGCCCTACACCTTCAGGAGGAGGCTGCAGCCCCAAGACGCACTGCCTTAGTGCCCAACTCCAAGAGGCAGCAGCAGAGAGGGGTGGGGGTCTTGACTTGTAATGTTTGCCGTGGTAAATTATGGCAGATTATGAACCACAAACATGATGTCACTGAACACAGAGCTGGGAAGAGATGACACAATGGGCCCTCGCCTGCAAGTACCAGTGGGCTCCAGCACACCACCGCGCCAGCCCTGGGATTTGCCCAAGGACCCTCGGGGAGCCCTTGTAGGGATGGACCCTCTCCCACCACCCTCAGAGCCTTCTCAGGCCACCCTCCTCCTTCACAGAAAGCTGGAGAAGTCCACAGTACTTGGCTGCTCATTTGCATAACCCTAAGGTCTTCTCATTTTTCCAACTGGATCACTAGCCTAGTAGGCCAGGGGAATGGCGAAGACACAGGGTATCTGGTTTTCTAGGGGGCCCTTGACAATGTCTCTCATGACAGACCTGTGAAATCAAAGGAAACTGTAAGCTGGACCATCATGATCAAAGGATTTGTTGCCAGATAAACAATCACAACCAAAAAGTTGACTGTTGAACAATAGATGGATGTCAACCAGAGAAGGGCGCCTCAGGCAGAGCTCGAAGTTTGAATCAACATTTGGATGAAGACTTGCCAAATCTGTAGATAGGACAAAGCTAATTCACAGAAGACCTAAACAAGACTTTTTTAAAAGCCACAATCATGCTTAATTGTAAAATACTATAAGCATTGTCAGTGGAAGGCAAAGATGCCCAGTGTAACATCATATTGGCAGGGGAAAAAACATGCAATTAGTCAAGAGAAAGAAATAAAAGGTATAAGTATTAGGAAAGAAGAGGCAAATGCACTTCTTATTATATTAGCAAGTATATAATTGAATACCTAGGGAAAAAAAAAAAGAATGATAATGGCTAACATTTCAACAAGAGTAAGCACTTAATAGCGCTGACTGTTCCAAGTATTATGCTAAACACGTTATAGCTCTACTTCATTTAATCTTTACAATCTCCTAGAAGGAAAGGTTCCATGGGCACAGGGCACTTGTCCACTGTGTTCACCACTGTGATCCCAGTGCCTGGGAGAATGTCCAGCGCATGGCAGGTGCTTGTCCACCACTGTATTCCAAAGCCCAGGACGGCATCAGGACGGGACACAGTGGGTGCTCAATAAAGACTGATTAAATAAACGCAAGACCAATCCAATACGGAAGGTATTATCCTGGGTCCATTTCACATACGAGAAATTAAGGCTCTGAAAGACTGCATGGCTAAGCAAGGGCGACCAGCTTGAACCTGCATTTGAACCCAGATTATCTGACTCAGTTTGTGCTCTTATCCACTATTCTGTCCCAAAAAGACCATTAGAAATGATAAAGTGTCTGGTTACAATATTAACACGTAAAAACCAATACCCTTTAGGTATACGAATGTTAACCAGTCAGAAATATAATAGGAAAGATCCCACTTAAGATCATAAAAAATAAATAAATAAAGCACTTAGGCATAAATATAGAAGTCTACTAAGCTTTTGAGAAGAAAACTGAACTGAAGGATACAAAAAAACTTGAATAAACAGAAAAACATACCATTTTTTAGAGACAAAGAATCAATAGCATAAAGATATGTTTTCCCTAAAATATCATTTTTATATGATCCCAATTAAAATATCTACAGAATTCCTAACATGATTAAATGTTATTAAAATTCTTCTTGAAAAATAAACATGTGAGATCCACCAGTGAAATTCTGAAAAATAAGAATAATGAGAGAACCAACCCTATAGGTTATGAAAGCATATTACAAAACTATAGTAATCAATGAGATTACTAAATAATAAACAGATGAATGATACAGCAGAAAGAGATCACAAATACACATAGGAAGTGACTAAATAATAAAGGTAGTATTTCACATCAATAGGAAAATTTTAATAATAAAATAAAGTCTGGGGTTTTTCTTAATATGTTAAATTGGGGAATTGGGGAAGACCCTTCTAAGCACAGCATAAAATACAGAAGCCATTCAGGAAAAGTTAAGCTGATTTGACTACATAAAATTTTTTATATTCTCTTTGGCATAAAACTACCAAAAACAAAGTCAAAAGACAAAGGGCAAATTAGGAGAAAATATTTGCAACACACATAATAGACAAAGGCTAATTTCTTTATTCTAGGAAGAGCTACAATAAATCAGTATGGAAAAGAAAAACTCTTTGATAAAAGAAATAAGCAGTTCACAGAAAAAGCAGTATATATGTCCATCAAAAATATTTTTTAATATTCCATTTCACTCAGAAGTAAAGAAGTGTAAATCAGAACAAGATACCATTTTCACATACTAGATTGGCAAAAATTAAAAGCTTGGTAAGAACAAGTTTGGGCAAGGACATGAGAAACAGGCATTGGCATGCACTTGGTGGCCATGAAAACTGGTACAACCTTGTTGGGAGGCAAATTGGTAATATCCGTAAAAATTAAGAATAAACATGTCTTTTGACCTAAGATTTCTACTGCCAGACATTTACCTTATGTTGATATTTTCCCTTAAGTATTTAAAGATATATAAACAAGGATGTTTACTACAGAAAAAGATGGACACAAGAGAAATGTCTATCAAGAGAGGATTGGCTACATAATTTGTGTTAACATATGTAATGGAATATAGTGCACCATTTTTTTTTATGGGAAAATAGCCAGTCTATACGCACTGTTACATTGTTAAAAAGCTATTTGTAGCACAGTAGGTAAGATGCATTTATTTACTCACTCAACAATTTTTACTTTTTTTTTTCCACTTTTTTACTATCTACTCACTCACTCACATTTTATTGAGCACCTACTAGGAGACAGACACTGTTCTAAGTGCTGGAGATAAAACAGTTAGCAGGGGTGCCAGCCCCGTGGCTGAGCAGTTAAGCTTGCACACTCCAATTCCACCGCCCAGGGTTTTGCCAGTTCAAATCCTGGGTGCGGACATGGCACCACTCATCAGGCCATGCTGAGGCGGCATCCCACATACCACAACTAGAAGGACCCACAACTAAAAACATACAACTATGTACCAGGGGGCTTTGGGGAGAAAAAGGAAAAATAAAATCTTTTTTTTTTTTTGAGGAAGATTAGCCCTGAACTAACTACTGCCTGTCCTCCTCTTTTTGCTGAGGAAGCCTGGCCCTGAGCTAACATTCGTGCCCATCTTCCTCTACTTTATACGTGGGATGCCTGCTGCAGCATGGCTTGCCATGCGGTGCCATGTACTGTACCCAGGATTCTAACCAGCGAACCGAGGGCCGCCGAAGCGGAATGTGCAAACTTAACAACTGCGCCACCGGGCCGGCCCCTAAAATCTCAAAAAAAAAGCAGTGAGCAGGTTCCTTTTCCCATGGGACGTACATTCTTGGTAACATGTAAGTATGTAATGGAGGTCAAGGTGTGATGGAAGTGTTACAAAAGAAAATAAAGTGGCGTAAAGGACTACAACACAAGGGAGGTGATCTTTGTATTCAGTGGTGAAGGAAGGCCACGCTAAGGATTTGCCATTTGAGCAGACACATGAGTTACATGAAGAAAAGGCCTAGCAAACACCGGGGGAGGAGCGTTCTGGACCAGGGGAGGGGCAGTGGAGACAGGAAATATAAACAACTCTCATTGCTTTTGAGGAGTTTTGCTATAAAGGGGAGCTGAGACAGAAGGCATAGCTGGAGGGAGTTACAGGGTCAAGGGAGGTTTTCTTTTCTTTTTTTTTTTTTTTTAAGATGAAAGACGTGACAGCATATTTGTAAACTGATCAGAACAATCTAACAGAGAGGAATAATCTGACGATGCAAAAGAGAGGGAGAAGAGTTGAAAGAGTAAAATCTTCAAGTAGATGAGAAGAGATGGGATCCAGGGCACCAGAGGCGGTGCTGGCCTTAGGAGCAGAGACAGATCATTCACTGTAGCCGGAAGGAAGGCAGGCAGGCAGGGTGGGTTTGGGGGAGGGAGCATACAAAAGTTTCCCGATTGCTCTTATTTTCTCAGTGAGAAGATTTCTCAGTGAGAGGGAGAATGTGGAAAGAGGGACTGGAGTTTGAGGAGAAAAGAAAAGTTGTGAAATCATCTGAAAGAGCTGGCAACCAAATCAACTAGGGAAATGTGGTAGAATTGCCAGGCATTGCCAAGGGTCCCCCTGGGGGTTGTGGTTATAGATTTAAAGTGAGACAAGCGAATGTGGCGGTGCAATTTTCTCCAGCCAGGTTCAGCTATATGAGTGCAGACACAGAAGGGCGGATTTAACCAGCAAGCTCGTAGGAGTGAAATGCTGGATTTAACCTGGGTTGGGATTTCGTCTAATAAAAAGGACACAGAGAAACAGAATCAAGGCAGTTGGGGGAGTGACTGTAACTATGAGCCTTAGAACCCAGCTGAGTAAGAAGGGAAATGAGGACACGAGGGATGATGATGGAAGACGAAAAAGCAGTCAAGAGACTGAATGTCCCAATGGAGTCAAGGAAACGCTGGAGTGGAGGAACCAGATAGAGGAATAGAACTGGAATGACAGAAGGTAGCTAGAAATTGAGAATTTGAGGTGGCGTGTTATTTTGGTAATGACAAGATCTGAAGCATTAAGAGAAGAGTGGGAGGCCGAGATGCAGGCAGACAGAATCTTTGGAAGGGAGGAGTTCAAGAAATTGAAAGGCCGGCTGTTGCATGAGTTGTCTATGTGGATACCAAGGATAACAACAGTAGCAGTGATGAGAAGAAAAACAGTAAGTCAGGAGCTGAAAAGCTATAAGGAAGGCAACAAGAAGGGTGCCAGGTGGGAGTGGAGCTTCCGAGGAGCTGGGCATCTTAGGAAGAAGAAACTAAGATCTGGAAGCAGCAATGAAAAGCAAAGAGGTCACTTCCCGAATTTCCAAGCCCAGAGGGAGTTGGATTTGGAAGAAAAACAAGTTACTATTTGATGAGGCTGCAGGGAATGCTGTACCTGCAGGGGAGAGTCTGAAGTTTCCAGTGAGAAGAGGAAGGCGAAAGTCTGAGAAGTCTAAGGATGTAGAATATTTTTCAGATGACAGCCTATGAGCTTCAGAGATTCGTTTGTTTTTTAAAATCCATATTCACACGTTTTTATGTGCCTGTGAATTTTCAGAAAAGATATAAAAGAAACTGTTAACATTTGACATCAGTTTCAAAAGAATCTTTTCGGACACTGTAACTCCTCAGTTGAGGGAAACAATAGAAAGAATAAACAAATGGGACTTCATCAGACTAAAGAGCTTCTTCAAGGCAAGGGAAGACAGAATTGAAACAAAAAAACAGCTCACTAATTGGGAAAAAATATTTACAAGCCACTTATCCGACAAAGGGTTAATCTCCATAATATACAAAGAACTCACACTGCTTAACAACAAAAAAACAAACAACCCGATCAAAAAATGGGCAGAGGACATGAACAGACATTTCTCAAAAGAAGATATGAATATGGCCAATAGACACATGAAAAGATGTTCATCATCGCTAATCATCAGGGAAATGCAAATCAAAACTACACTAAGATATCACCTTACCCCCGTTAGATTGGCAAAAACATCCAAAACCAAGAACGACAAATGTTGGAGAGGTTGTGGAGAAAGAGGAACCCTCATACACTGTTGGTGGGAATGCAAACTGGTACAGCCACTATGGAAAACAGTATGGAGATTTCTCAAAAAGTTAAAAATAGAAATACCCTATGACCCAGCCATCCCATTACTGGGTATCTATCCTAAGAACCTGATATCAGATATCTCAAGAGTCCGTTGCACCCCTATGTTCATCGCAGCATTATTTACAATAGCCAAGACGTGGAACCAGCCTACATGCCCAGAAACTGATGATTGGATAAAGAAGATGTGGTATATATACACAATGGAATACTACTCAGCCATAAAAAAAGACGAAATTGGCCCATTCACAACAATGTGGATGGACCTCGAGGGCATTATGTTAAGCGAAATAAGTCAGTCAGAGAAAGACGAACTCTATATGACTCCACTCATAGGTGGAAATTAGTATATTGAGAAGGAGATCTGATCGGTGGTTACCAGGGAAAAGGGGGGGTGGGGGGAGGGTACGGAGGGGGAAGTGGTGTACCCACAACATGACTAACAAAAATGTACAACTGAAATTTCACAAGCTTGTAATCCATCATAACATTAATAAAAAAAAATAAATAAATAAATCTAAAAAAAAAAGAAACTGTTAACAGCCTGGGGTGATGTGCCCACCCAGAGTGGATAAAATTTAAATCCCTGCTCCATCCTGTGAGTAGGAGAAAAGGAATGACCTTGTCAGGTGCATTATTGAGGGGATTCCCAGAGGGGGTGGGAAGTAATCACAGATTACATACAGCTCCCTCCTAGCCTGAGATGCTAGACTCCATGAATTTGGCTGTGTTTTTATTTTTGACAAACCCCTTCCCATGGCTGGGCCTTAGTTTCCATAAATGAGAAGTGAGCAGTTTGGACTGTGTTTTCTCTTGGCCTCCTTCTAGCTCTGATGGTCTATGAATCTCCTGAAAGCCAGCTCTGGGTGCAGTCCTGTGTTGGGGAAATGAGACCAGAGAGGCACAGAGCAGACAGAAGAACGCAACAGCTTCATTTGATGGAAGCACAAAGCTCAGTAACACACTTCCACTCACAAAGACACAGTGTTACATAGTTACTTACACACACACCAGGCAAGAACATGCAGAACCATTTACACATGCAGTCACCTACATCCTTCTCCACAACACACCTGTGGTCACATTAGCGTGCCCAGCAATATGACCTCACATACACAGTGTCCCACAGCCCTGTCTCCCAAAATCTCAGGCCCAGAGATCCCCCCACCTACCTTGAGCAGATGTGGCAACTGCTGAGTGGCCAGTTCCTTAAACTCATTGACGCTGAGGCTGCCCTTCCGGCCCTCCCGTCCTGCAAAGGTGAAGAAAGTGGTGACCACCGTCTCGATGGCCGCCTCCAGCTCAGTCAGTGGCTCGGCTGCCATTAGGACCCTAGGGCTGGAGCTGATGTCTTCACAGGGCTGACCTGCAGGAGCAGGAAGGACAGAGAGGAAGAGTCAGGATAGGCCAGAGTACCCCTGCCCTGGCATTGCCACCTCAGACCTCAGCCTGGAGGAGGCGTTATGGGGAAGGAAGGAGGGGACACGGATGGAGCTTGGGGTTAGGAAACCAGGCAACAGTACCTCAGCATAGGTGGGAGAAGGGGTACTCACTTGCTGAAACCCCTTACTCTGTAGGTCTCACAGTCTGGGGGTCCTTTGAAAGGTCTGGGTCTTAGGGACCCCTCTGTGGGGGCCTCTCAGTGGAGACGCCTCTGTCTGGGAGAAGGCCTTCAGTCTGAGGGTCCCTCTTTGGACTCCTCTCAGTCTCGTGGCCCCTCTGTGCGGTCCAGTCCCAAGGGCCCTTTCTTGGAGTCCCACCCAGCCTCAAAGGGTCATGAGGCTGTTTGTCTCCAAAGCTTGTTTGTGTAGGGACCCGGGTCTCCACCCGCCGGCACTCCGCCCGCCCACACGCGCTCCTGCCGCCCTTCCCAGCAGAGACGCCGGGGTCTGGCCACTGCCCAGCTGCGGTCAGGGGCGGCTCGGTCTGGACAGCCCCGGCCTCCGCCGCCCGCCCCCACCTCCCTCAGGGGCAGCTGCGCAGAGCGCTGAGCCCAGGACCCCGCAGGCGCTCCCCGCCCCTGTCTCCCGGCCACAGGGTCCTGCACGGGACTCGGATGACTGCCCGCGCCCAGGGAGGGCTTGGGACCGGCACTCGCCGCCCTGGGGGAGGGGACGGCGGCAGGAAGGGCACACGCCCACACATCCCCCCCTCTTCCAGCCTCCTCCCGACTTGATCTCCCAAAGCCACTTCCTGAATCCCTGTTTGAGCGGGCTCCGGAGGAGGGACCTGGAAGCCCAGGGAGAAAAAATGCTTCGCAGCCTCCTCCAGGGCGAGGGGACGCGACTCACCCGGGCAAGGAGCAGGGGTGCCGCGAGTACCAGCCCTGGGGCTGAGCTTTATAAGCGCCCCGGGCGGGAGGCGTCAAGTTTCCGCGGCTGATTCTGAAGAAAGGAGGCGGCCCAATCACGGCTCTAGCCCTCCCCGCCTGCCCCCCCACCCCGGCAATCAGGCCTTGAACCCTGGCCACCCAACCCAGCCCACGCGCGCCCCCACTCGCCGTTGGGGAGGCCCTGCCTGGAAATGCCTGGACAGACCCCACTCAGAGGGTGTCCTAAGGTCCTATCCCTCCCAATACAGGGAGCCTGCTGCCCTACCACAGCCCCGTCTAATCAAGCCTGTGTCTGTTGTGGGGGGGGGGGGGGGGGGCGACTGCAGACTGGAAGAACCAACTGAGGGAGCGCAGCACTGAGAGGCCCGTTCTAAGAAACAACACACAGGGCCCTCAGAATGAGATCCTGCAAAGGACCCTTCAGCCCAAGACCCACTCAGGATCCCAGGCTGAGACCTCCATAGAGGAGACCTTGGATTGAAATCCCTCAGCGCGTTCTCAGGCTGAAACAACTCAGGGAGAGTCCCAAGACTCAGTTATTCACTCAGAGGTCCCCTCACCGAGACCCCTCAGCGGGCTGCTCCTGTTCCCTGCCTAGCAGCCACAGCCAATACTGCAGGAGGTCGGAGGAGGCCTCTCAGTGTCCCTCCCAGGACCTTTCCCAGCCCCCTCCCTCCTGGGCCCTGCCTGTTGGGAACCAGCAGCAGGGGGAGGCAACCAAGGCTAGAGAAGAGGACACAGGGCAGCCTGTTCCAGCCCAGGAGACAGAGGGCGCCTCTGTCCACTCCTGGCCCCTTGCCCCACTGGGTGTCTGTCTGTGAAGGGGTGGAGCCGGTGGGGAGGGGGGGTCAGCGGGGGAAGGCCGACTAAAGACAGGTCTCCCCACACAGCTCCGCCAGCCACATTTGCAGCTTCGGCTGTCTGTCCAGAACCTGCTCCCACCTCAGGCTCAGGCTGACAGTGAGTATTCTGCCCCATCCTGCCCTGGCCACCTTGGGGGACTGGGGACTTCAGCGGGGCTCCAAGAGTCTGGGGATGACGGCCTTGTGGTGCACTGAGGGTCTGGGAGGAATGCTGATGAGAGCACTTTGGGATTTGGGAAAGATAGGGTTTGGAAGGTCGTGAAGGAAGGCAAGTGAAGGTCAGAGGGAGATCTGGGAGCTCAGTGAATAAAGAAGCCATCGAGGAGCCCAGCCACCAAGCTTCCAGGAGACCAGGCCCTCCTACCTCAGAGCCCTCCAATGTCCTCCCAAGGCTCCCTCAATCTCCCTGGGGCTGGCAGGGGACCCAGCCCTCGCCTCGCTTCCAGTGGGGTAAGAATAAGAAAACAGATGGAACAGCTGCTTCTGCCCCGCCCCCTCTTCGGTCTCTGTCTCTCTGCCACCCCCACCCAGCCTTGCCAAGAGCTTAGGTCCCAGGGAAATCTGGGGGTGGCGGAGCAGGGACCATGTGATGTCAGGAAGAGGGGGCACTAGGATACTGTACCCAATCCCTACTCTCCCTTCATATGACTCCCCTTTCTCCTCTTCCTCTTTCTTGGCCCAGATTCTTCTCTCCAGATTCTTCTTTCCCCCAATTCTTTCCTCTTTGTTTTCCTGTCTGCCCGCTCCCTGCCAAAGTCCTTTCAGAATGGCCCCTACATAAAATCCCAGGCTGCTCGAGGGCTCCAGGCAACCTTGAGGTGCCCCTCCTGGATAGGGCCGATAACTGAGCCACCAGCACCCCTCCTTCACATACCCCACTTATCCCCACCATCAGCCCCAGCTTGGGTTCCATCTCCTGCATGTCTCTGTGACAACTGCTTCTCATGTCCGGAGTTCAGGTGACACTCACAAGGCCCCCATTGAAGAGCTGGGATGTCATCTGATCAGGGCCCATTGTCCAGCCTGTCAGGCCTGGGGAAGGATGGGGACACCTGATCTGAGACACCTGAGCTGCCCCCTGAGACCATGGAGGGGCTGGCTGTCCCAAGGCCAAAGCAAAGAGGCCCCCTGGCTTGACAGTTCCCTCTCCTCAACAGACCCCTCCATTTTTCTGCTCTCTCCCAGCCCCTTGAACTCAGAGGACCCATGCACTCAGCCCTTTATCTCCCCCAACACATACTAATCCATTCTCCCTACTGCCACTGTCCCTACATCAACTAAGTCGGGCTGTGGGTGGGAGTGGCCAGCAGCTGGGACAAGACCCCACAGGATTCCTCTCCCTGTCCCTGAGAGCCCTGACTCCAGGGAAAATGCTGAGATATTCCTCTCTCCCTTCCCACCACCACCCCATGGAAGGGCTGGTCCTGCAGAGGAGTAAGAGGAATGCAACTAGAAGTAATGGAAGCGTAACCCAGGGAAACCAACATGATGTGGTCAGGAGAGAACAGAATTGAAGGACCAAAAGAGGCCTCCAGTCTGCTGACAGGAAGCTCAGAGGCAGTGAGAACCCCCCCTCCTCATGAAACCTTAGGCCAGCCACTCAGGCTGCCACCCTCTCCGTCAGACTGACCAAGGACACCAGACTGACCCCTTGCTGGGGTAGGCAACAGAGACAAGGCTATGGAGGGGAGCCTTGCCCATCACCGCCAACAGCAGAGCTTAGCTGTGCTAGGCAGGCAAGGTCCAGGGTAATAACAGAGCCAGAGGAACCCTGGCCAGGTCCTGTGACCACCCCCGCCTGCCTGCCCCACCCTCCTCAGTGTCTGCCCAGGCAGCCAAGAGCCACTGCAGAGTCCTCTGCAGGCCTCCAGAGCTAGCTCAGCTCTAGCTGCTCTGTCTCCACGCCCCAAACCCTGACTCCTTCTAGCTAGGGTATGGATTGAGGGACATAGAGAACAGGTCTGGATTTAGGGCTCTTGGGTTCCCCTACAACATAAAATTTCACTGAAGGATAAATTTCGGTAGAAATCTGATCTCATGGCTATTTGAGCTGTGGGACCAGGGCCATGGCTGAGGGCCCCCCTCACCCGGACCCCAGATACCCTGAGCATGGTCCCCAGCTCACTTCCACGGCCGGGGGGGGGGGGGGAGGTGAGCTGCGCAATGGGCTCTGAGCTGGAGACGGCGATGGAGACTCTCATCAGTGTGTTCCACGCCCACTCGGGCAAGGAAGGGGACAAGTACAAGCTGAGCAAGAAGGAGCTGAAAGAGCTGCTGCAGACCGAGCTCTCCGGCTTCCTGGACGTGAGCACATGGTGGGGTACAGGGTGGAATGGGCAAGGGGTGGCAGAACAGAGTGGGTACCTCCCTGCCATCTCCCCACCCCACCCCAGCTCAGACCAACCATCTCCTTCCTCTCCCAGGCTTCTCTCCTGGGTTTGCCAGGCTCCCCTACTCCTCCTGGGCCAAGTCAAAATGCCCTGATTTATTGATCACCTGTTAAGCGCTATGTTAAGACCCTATGTAGTGCCTCAATAACAAGGCTCACAGCCTAGAAGGGAAAGACTGACACTTGAAAATAAACCATGAACACCAGGAAGTGAGTTCAGGAAAGAGCAGAGTTAAAGGGCCAAAAGAGGCCCCCACTCTGCTGAAAGGAAGCTCAGAGGCAGTGAGCCCTTCCTCTGCCCCGAAGCCTTCGGCAGCCCCTCAGGAAGTATATAAAGCCTGAACAGAAGTGCCAGAAAGGATTATGGGAGAATATTAACCTGACTGAAGTGAGACAGCTTCTCCAAAGAGGTGGCACTTGAGCCATGGGTTTCCATCGCAAGGTTCTTAGGGTAAAGGTAGATGTTTGAGGAGGAGGTATTTGCATGAACAAAAGCATGGGAGAAAGAAGAATGTGGAGAATGCTCAGTGGTTTTGACCAGAGTGAAGGATGCAGACAAGTAGGCTGCAAATGCTAACAGGGGTCATATAGTAAAGGAGAAGCCAATAGAAAGTGCACCAGGGGCCGGCCCAGTGGCACAGCAGTTAAGTGCACATGTTCCACTTTGGCGGCCCAGGGTTCACCGCTTCAGATCCCAGGTGTGGACATGGCACCACTTGGCAAGCCATGCTGTGGTAGACATCCCACCTATAAAGTGGAGGAAGATGGGCACGGATGTTAGCTCAGGGCCAGTCTTCCTCCCCAAAAAGAAGAGGATTGGCAGCAGATGTTAGCTCAGGGCTAATCTTCCTAAAAAAAAAAAAAAAGAAAGAAAGAAAGAAAGAAAGTGCACCAGCTTTGAGGTTTTATTAGACCTAGTTTCAAATTTTGGCCCTGCCACTTTCTAGCTGTGTAACTTTGGGCACGTTATTGAACCACAAACTGTTCATCTCTGCCTCCTCCTCCCCAATCAACCACCCACCTTGCCCCTGAGCATGCTATTCATCTCCCTGTACACCTAACTCTCCATCTCTTCCCTCCACAGGCCCAGAAGGATGCAGATGCTGTGGACAAGGTGATGAAGGAGCTAGACGAGAACGGAGACGGGGAGGTGGACTTCCAGGAGTACGTGGTGCTGGTGGCTGCCCTCACAGTGGCCTGTAACAACTTCTTCTGGGAGAACAGTTGAGCAGACAGCCCTAGGGGGCAGCGCCCTTCCCCTCCACCCTGCCATACCTGCCCCTTTGCCCTGCTTCCCCTTCATCCCTTTTTCCTCTCCCCACACTCCCACCTTTGCCCACCCTCCAACAAGGGCGCAAGAGTAGTGGGCCAGGCCTGCCACTCATCTTTCATTAAAGGCTCCTCTCTCGCCAACCGCTGTCTGTCTCCTATGGGGTCTGGAAATGGGTGGGAAAGTGAAGGCTGCTCACTCCCAGCTTGCCTTATTTGAGGAGGGCTCTTATTTGGAGAGAGGTCAAGGGACCATTACATCTTCCTACCTGAGGAATGCTCAAGGCCGGGAAGGTAGGGGTTCAAAGTTCCAACCAGAAGTGGAGGAGATAGCTTCTCAGCTATAAAGCCAGAAAAAGAAAGAATTTCCCTTCAACCTTCAAAGAATAGTTACTGAGGACCTACCATATGCTAGACATTGTGTAGGAACTGGGGATACAGCAGTGAACAAAACAAACATGATGCTTACCCTCACCTAGGTAAAGTCCAGTAAGGATGCTAGACCAGTAAACACACGCACACGGGCCAGCCCGGTGGTGCAGCGGTTAAGTTCGCACGTTCCGCTTCTCGGCAGTCTGGGGTTCGCCGTTTCAGATCCTGGGTGCGGACACGGCACCGCCTGGGACGCCGTGCTGTGGTAGGCGTCCCACATATAAAGCAGAGGAAGATGGGCACGATGTTAGCTCAGGGCCAGGCTTCCCCAGCAAAAAGAGGAGGATTGGCAGTAGTTAGCTCAGGGCTCATCTTCCTAAAAAAATAAATAAATAAAATAAAAATAAACACACACATACAGGTAAATGCTAGGAAGAAAAATGAAAGGATCCTGATGTGCCTGTATGGGGAGGGAAGGAAGGGTTGAAGATGTGCTTATTCACTCATTCTTCAAACATTTGAGCATTTTACTGTGTGCCCAGGCATAAGAAAAATCTCGGATAGGTCCGCATCAAAATCCAACATAGGGGGCCGGCCCTGTGGGTGTGTGGTTGAGGTCCCCCGCTCCCCTTGGGTGGCCCAGAGTTTCTGCGGTTGGGAACCTGGGCATGGACATGGCACAGCTCATCAAGGCATACTGAGGTGGCATCCCACATGCCACCACTAGGAGGACCCATAACTAAAAATATACAACTATGTACCCAGGAGCTTTGGGGAGAAAAAGGAAAAATAAAATCTTTGGGGAAAAAAATCCAACACAGATGGCAGATGGGAAGAGAGGACATGGAAACTGGAGCAGGGTTGCAAAGATTCCCCCCAAATAAGGATTTAGAAATATTCAGGCCAAGTTGGGGAGGAGAGGAAGCGAACAAGAAATACGGACGGGCGGTCATGTCCAGCACAGAACCCAGTAGAGGTGTGCTGCCAGCACCGGGCCCCCAGGGCGATTGTGATACTCCACAACTCTGAACAGGGCGAACGATGATGAGGGGAAAGCCAGGGCTAATTACTCGGCGGGGCGGTAAGGAAGAGACCCAGGCAAGTCCGACGTAAATAATTTTAGACAGTCAGCCTCGGCTTGGGGCGTGGGGGGGGCGGGATAGCACGTGAGGAAATAAGACAACCTTCCTCCTCAGGACCAAAACCACTCTGAGCCGCCCAGATCCCGAGAAACCACACCTCCAACAGGAAACTGCCACAAGACGCAACCGCAAGGCCGTTGGCCACGCCCCCCTATGGGCGGGTCACTGCGTGTAACTCAGAGACCTTTGCTAAGGCCCCGCCTTCTCCCTAGGGCTCCGCCCCCATCCCCGCGCAGGCGTAGCACAAATCTTCCCGCTCCCTAGTCGTGCGTGGATCGGACGTCTGACGTAATTGCGTCGACGCCATTTTAGCCGGTCCCACTCCGCACTGGGCGTGGCGGCCATTTTGTTTTGGACAGCGAGCGGGAGTTGGCCGCAGCGGCTGTGGTGGCACAGACGAAAAGCAGGCAAGGGCAGGTCGGGCGAGCAGGCGGACCGGCCTACCAGCCAGCCAGCCAGCCAACGGCAACGAACTAACCTAGCAATTTACCGCTTACACCTCTGACCAACCGCCCACCAACTTAAGCCGAGCCCGTCCACCGGCCACTCAGGTTCGGCCGGCCGCCGGCCCGCCTGCCGCAGCCGTGGTGGCAGCCCCGGGAGGAGCACTGGCGTCTGTTTCCTTCGGTGCGTGTTTGTGGTGAGGAGGAGGGAGAAGTGTTGGGGGTGGCCGCGGCCGGGCGACGGCGGGCTATGGCCCCAGATAGGGTGCTGGAGCGCGGGGGCCCGCGAGGGGGCGGAGCCCCGGAGGAGGCGGGGGCGGGCCCGGGTTGGGGACCCGTCCGGCGCCGGGCGAGAGCTTGGCGTTTGGTGGGATGGAAAGGAAAGTGGTTCGAGCGGAGTTGGCGGTGTCGACAGGGCTTTGAGATGGCTGGGAGGTGACACGAGGACTACAGGATTTGGGGGCGCGCTGGGGAGTGATGGCGGCGGGAGGGTTAAATCTTAGAGCGCGCGCTCTGGGAGCTGACTCCCAGGCGAATGCCCGCCCAGGAAGCCTTTCCTCCTCCCTCCCCCGGTCCGCAGTCCCTTGCTGAGGCCCTACTTGATTTCGGAGTCGAAAGCCGGGTTTGAGAGTAGGTATGCCTGTATCACCTCTCTGGATCAGTGCTTCTCAGTTGTGGCTGCACGTGAGAAGCACTTAGGCAGCCTGTTTTTTTGCTTTTTCCTCCTTCCAGTTGCTGGTCCCCAGACCTCACCACCAGAGATTGTTTTTTGATTGGCTCGAGCCCTGGCTTCTGTATTTTGTTTAAAGCTTCTTGCAGCCGAGGTTGAGAAGGACTGCTCTAGATTAAGAGCCAAACTCTTAGACTTCGGTTAGCTAGGTCCAGGGCTGCCATTTTGGAGTCTCTGGCAGATATTTCCTATCCTGTAGCCTTGAAGTTTGTTTGTTGGAGGTAACTATCTTAGAAATGTAAGCACCTGAAAGGAGTTTTAGTGTGACCATCAGTAATCATTGATACAGGCCTATTCAATGGTTATCGGTTTGAGACTCTGGCCCTGGTAGAAATGAGGTGGTGGTTATTCTGATTTGCTCTTTCTGCCTATTGTCCTTTATAGATTCTCGGGATTTGAAGATGGCTGCACAGTCAGCGCCGAAAGTTGTGCTAAAAAGCACCACCAAGATGTCTCTAAATGAGCGGTGAGGCAGCCAACAGCAACTTCAGCTCGTTCATAAGAAAACATTACTTAAATTGGCCCTGGGGTCCAATGCACAAAAACCGGTTTTAAACTAAATACCAACAGCAGGCTACAGACCTCTGTTCTTAGTTGCATCTTATGTGGTACACAAAACAAATTGGGCGGTTGTTTCAAAACCCCTTATCAGTAGATTTTTATGTTAAGCTGTCTGAGAGATTTATCTGGTGGGATGTATTTTAAAAAGACTCCTCACATCCTCCCTTTTCTTCACGTTTTTTACATTGATACAGGGGTGGTGCAGCTCGGTAGCATGGTACCTGGCTGCAGTAGGCTTGCTGCCCAGTCCAAGGCCGGCAGTGTTGTGTCTGGCCTGTAAGAGGCAGGTAGCAAGCTGTGAATATGTCCAAAGGCCCTCGAATGTCATTCTTGGGCCTTGTAAGAGGCACTTGCTTTGCTCCATTTCACTTTCTTTCCGTTCTGCTCTTAGTTTGTTTTTGTTTTGGATTCTTTCACAGTTAAGTGTTCTTCTCTTCCATTCTATTAAACTTACCTTGACAGGAGTAGTAGAACAGTGTCTTCACAAGCTCTTAAATGATTGAATGAATCAAACGTTTTCAGAAGTAACCGCTTGGAGTCAGAAAAAGTAATCATTTGAGACTAAGGAAAGTTAAGGTATTTAACAGCAGTTTCTGTCTCCAAGAGCTTTGTTCATTAAGTGTCTTTGATCAGTGATTTTATTAAGTTGATGTTAGACCAGTGAAAGATTTACCTAATGTTTATTTTTGCTTTTTCTGAGGCCTATGTGCTTATCATCTGTTAGGGTATGATACACTAATTCTTCATGTTCACATGTTACTAAGTGAACAAATGTATAAGAAAATGTGATACACTCCTATAATTTATATGTGTTATTTTCATGGGCTGTGAAGGTCCTTTAGTCCTTCCTTATATTTGCCCTTAAAATGCACCCTCAGGTCCCCCAAGGTTTTGGCTTTCTTCGTTTGTCTTTGAAACTACATCTTCTGTCTCTTGTTGTCATCATATCTGCTTATTGCGTGTTTTTCATACCTTCCATCTCTCTAAAAGCCGTTACCTGAGCCCTTGTTATCACTTTTGATTGAATGTGCTGCACTTAGCTGCGTTTCTAAGTTTCTGATTCTTGCAAGTTTGTGGAAGCAGAGGAGTCTTTAACCCACATCAGCCTTGATCCAAGTGTACCACTTTACTTAAAGTTCGTGGGATCTGGAGCTCCTGGTCTAGCAAGCCATGAAAATGCCAATAAATGTCTTGTAATAAAGCTTTTATTTAAACATCCATTCTGTTCGACCTTGAAGCTTTACTAATATGCTGAAGAACAAACAGCCGATGCCAGTGAATATTCGAGCTTCGATGCAGCAACAACAGCAGCTAGCCAGTGCCAGAAACAGAAGACTGGCCCAGCAGATGGAGAATAGACCCTCTGTCCAGGCAGCATTAAAACTTAAGCAGGTGAGAGAATGGGTCTTAACACTCCAGAAGCAGCTGATGATCTCTGTCAGGCAGTCCACTGAGTCTGTCAGGACATGATGAATGATTACAAGGTGGCTCAGGGCAAAAGCTGAAACTTCTCTGGAAGGAAGAGAAGTTCAGAGAATTCCCATTTTGACAGGTACCAATAAATAACTTTGTTGTCTTTCTCTTTTAGGGAGTTACCGTCAGTGTGGCCTGTTTCTATGTTGTCAATGAACATTAATCTCTCGTTTTCTGATCCTTTGCCCTTAAAGTAGATTCACTGGCTTTTTCCACAAAGAAATTTTGGTTTCTGTTTTACATGATCTTCAAAAAATTGTTATTCCCTGTTAAATGATGTAGAAATTAGGGAAATAATTTTATTCTTTCTCCCCTGGTACAGGGAGTCTGAATGGGCTTAGTCAAAGGTTTTCACTGCTAAAATATGGAAAGAGTAAGGTGACCCTTATCTCCACTGCACCTAAAGTTCTGTCAGTAAAGTACAGCAAGCGAGAGCACTGAGTAATTAATTTAAGTTAGTGGGTTCTCTTTCAAATTTCCAGTAAGACATAATCCTATTCAGACCTGAAATAAAACCTGCTCTTTATTATTCATAGACTTTATATGCAAGTCCGGACAGTGGCTGTGGAAGGATATGTCCAAGCTGTGGCTGGGCGTCTGGAGGGCGGTGCCATGCAACTGTAAGGACTTTAACTGGTAGCACTGCATGGCTGCGCATAAATTCAGCAGTTAAATATAACACCCTCCCACCCCCACCCTGAACCATCGGGCTCACTGACCAAAAATAAACAAGGCCTTCTGCTTCAGCTACCTTAAGCCTTGGAGTGACTGCATTCGTCCCTGACTCAGGAAAGCAGTAAAAAGCACCACCATTTTCCAAGAGTAAATATAAAAAAATTGGCTGAAGATAAGTCTCTTGAGAGATCATTCCACAGGACCTTTAAACATAGCCTTAAATATAGGCTGTGCAGAAAGCAGCCTCCAGAGCAGCGCTGTCCCAATAGAACTTTCTATTGTGACGGAAATGTCCTATATCTGTGCTCTCCAATACAGTAGTCACTAACCAAATGTGACTGTTGAGCGCTCCGAATGTGGCTAGTGGCTGCCGTAGGATACAGCACAGGTCTAGAGTGGAAACTGGGTGGTATAGTTGACATCGTTAAGCTTCCTGTCAATGCTAGAGACCAGTATTGGTGGCAACTAAGGATTGGGAAGGAAGAAGAACTTCTAAGCACTGTAGATTCTCCCCTTAAAGCACAGATCCTAGGAGAACATACTCAGGATGACCAAACACAAGGAACTTGTAGAATGAAGTCCTGACGTCGTAATTGTGTGCTATCAAGGGAATGATGTGACAGGCTTTTATGGTTGGTTACACCTATCCATGCTGGGTGAATAACGTTCAGAGCCTGCCCCTCTGGTTAGAAGCAGTTTATAATCTTGTGTTAGAAAGCTGATAATAATAACTCGGAGCATATGGTTGCAAAAAGAAATCACTGGTTGTCACTCGTGGATGAAGCTTGAGGAAGCATAGAATTTATTTCCGTTCATTTTGACTGATGGCTTTATAGGAAAACAGGTTTGCTAGGACCTTGGTTGTGTTCAAGGCTACACAGTCACCTTTTCCTTTGAAAGAATTTAATTCTCTGACATGTGATCTTCATAGTTTCTCTTTGAGGAACAGATTCTTGACAGTCTCCGTCTCTGATGTATATGTCCTTATCCTCAACTGTGTAGCCCTGAGTTTTGTGATTATAGCTCACCTGTCTTAAGTCTAATACAAGTTTGGCTGGCGCTTTCTGGAGATACATTTGATTTATATGTTTAGTTTGAATTAAAGGTCATACAGGCTTACAGGAGCTGTTTGCAAGGGTAGACACGGCATTATGACTGTTTAAGAAATGTAAGGAAAGGGGTTTGACTTTTTTGTGTTTATTTACATCTTAAGGTAAAAAGTGGACCGTCTGGAGATAGATACTCAGAGGAAAAATGGAGCACACTGACCTCTTTGACTGAGAAATCAAATCTTGTTCTTAAGTCACAAGAATTCAAATGAACTTGTGGTTTAAATTTTGCCCCGAGTGTGATGAACTTCCTATGGTGTTTGAGTAAGCCTTTGAAGACAGTGGTAGTCCTTGGGCAGGTATGAATCAAGTCGTATTATTGTCAACCTCTGGTTCAAAAACAGCAGAATCTAGGATTTGAAATATAGAGTGTTCTTACTAAAACTTAAGTTCCAAGCAGTGGCATATGACTTCTGTAGCCAAACTAGTGAGGTAATTTGTGGTGATGCCAATTTCATGAGACCATACTCAAGCTGCTTAGAAGCAGTGGATCAGAATTCAGCTTTTATACCGTGTTCTGAGGCAAAGGCTTGCTTCTGGTTTGGGATCCTGACACCCACAGCAGGTTTATTTCCCTCCACGCAGACATCTCACTTGCTTCTTTTTCTCTGCACTTTGAGTTGCCACGTCCCACTGGATTGCTTTTTTGATCTCAATCCCCCAAAACCTTTTCTTCCAGAAGAGCTTAAAGCAGCGCCTGGGTAAGAGTAACATCCAGGCACGGTTAGGCCGACCCATAGGGGCCCTGGCCAGGGGAGCAATCGGAGGACGAGGCCTGCCCATAATCCAGAGAGGCTTGCCCAGAGGAGGACTACGTGGGGGACGTGCCACAAGAACCCTACTTAGGGGCGGGATGTCGCTCCGAGGTCAGTGCTATGTACCTGATGATTGTCGGGCCCTACCCCCTTCCCTTTTCTCTTGGGCTGCTTATGGACACATTGTTTAACATCTTTAAGCCTGAATTTGTATTAATATAATTAATAACTTTTGAAATCACATATTTTTAATAGTGCTGCATGTCTTTTATCGATACCATTCCTTTTCTGATAATGTGCAATGGTGAGAGGCTATGACCTGCATAACAACAGGTAATTCATGTCATCTCCATTCCATTTTAAAACACCCTGCTGCTGCTTGAATCAAAGCACATTCAAGTTCTAGAAATAAGTCAAATCTAAGAAATTTATAGGTCTGTTGGCCTGTGTATCTTAATCAACCATCTATATTCCTGTGCTAGTGAAACCCTCTTATTACATTGGAAAAAAAAGAGAAAACAAATTGACCCATAGCACTTAGCTACATGTTACATTAACTCCCAGCTTCTTCCAAAAACAGATTTGTGGTCAGACTTGTTGAATTGATTAAATAAAGAGCAACTTAATCTATTCACACCCAGTGTGCAGCTTGCCCCACCCAACCTAAAAATTAACTGAATTAATTCTCATTTAACCCTCACCGCCTTCCTTTGGTTAGAATCTACTTTGTCTCTCTTGGATTTACCTGCATATACATTGTATGCCTCCTCTCCAAGGTCAAAACCTGCTCCGAGGTGGACGAGCCGTAGCTCCCCGAATGGGCTTAAGAAGAGGTGGTGTTCGAGGTCGTGGAGGTCCTGGGAGAGGGGGCCTAGGGCGTGGAGCTATGGGTCGTGGCGGAATCGGTGGTAGAGGTTAGTCAGCTACCAACTTCAGAGAATAGCTCCCCTTTATTTCTCTCCCTTCAAAACTCAGAGCCACCTTTCTGCAGCTTCAAGTCATAGGCAGGCTTATTTGTTTGTCTTGTTTTGTTTTTTGAAACTGGCTTATTTTCTGAATTCACATGCTGGTAGTGCAAAAGTCTGTAGTGGGTTTTCCAAGAAGCAGTCAGGTACATATTTCAGAGCCAGATTATATGCAGTCTTCTTCCAGGCTCCTGTGAGTTTACATATATTGTTAAATGACAAAATGGTCAGTTGGGGATTTTACCTTTCTCTGTCCCTGTTCCACCACCACACACCCCACCCCATAGCTCAAAACCTCACTTCTAGTCTAAGAATAGAGAAGGAGATTTACAAAAATGAAGCAGAGTTAAAGAGGATTGTGAGGCTTGGAGCTGGGTATTGACTCTGAAACCAAGTAAATTCAAGCTAAAGTTTGTGTCTGGGAAACCAGAGATGACTTTTTTTGATCAAGGTAGAAGGCGAGATGAGTATCATGTCAGTTTAACTAACTGACTCTTGTTGATGATCGTAGTGTTTGAGACTGTGATATTTGTTTTGTGACCTCATGACCCAGATTGGGAAAGAGTTTAGTCGTGGTGTTGTTAATGCCAAATCTCGTGGGAGTTTTCTGGCTTAGAGCTTAGTGGAAAACTCCCAACAACACCTCTCCAAGAAAAAAAAAATTCTATTCTTGTAGCCCCTGTGTGTATTTGCTTTGGTCCTTTTAAAGTGTGTGGTGGGTCTTCCATAATTTATGACCTTGAAGTTGCCAAGGGATAATAACTGTTAGGAAAGGAAATTTGATAACCGAGGGCTTGTTTTCTTCTCTCCCATTATATGTTGCTTGGCTTATTGAGTGAAGTGCAAGCTAGTTTGAGTTTCAGGATGAAATAGCATGTTTCCAAATTATCTTGACTTGTTTTCTGAGAGAGACATCATGAGGGTGGGGGAGTCTAAAGTAGCTTTTCAGAAAGCTGGGTATGTTTTGTTAAGTGAATTGAAACCACCTCTCAAATAACCATAATTGTTATAAGGTGACTAGAATCAGAGATAGAGGTGGCTAAGACTACTCAAAATGTTTTTCCCCATCTCCCCACATTGTTCCTATGTCAGAATAACTCCTCAGTCTCCTGACGTGGGGTCAGCCCGTTAGGTTTGATAAGTTTAAGGAAAGATGAGCTAATTTTCCAGGAGGATCTCCAATAAAGCTTAATTTGAAACCGTCTAGCTTCACCTCTCTTTTTCTCTGTGCCCTTGTTACTTCCTCCCTATCTTACTAAATGGGGTTATCTATAATATTGTATTTTAATTATGAACATACAGTGAGTCTCAAACTTTAGATAATTTCTTCATTTTAGGAGAGTAAGATTTTTTAACTGTCAATTATTTTCCCTTACTTTGTTGATAGAATAAGTCTTTTTAAAATAGCATTTAGAGATGAGCATGTAATAGGGGATTCATTATGTGTGCTTTCCATGTGTTGCTTTCTACCCAGTGTGTTTCCTGTTTTTCCAGATTTCTCCTCTTTGCCCTGCCCTTCAGCCTTTCTCAGCTAGGCCCCACTGCTCTAAGGGGCATTTACCATAGCACCCATTAAACCTACTTGTAACTTTTTTTTTTTTTTTCCCTTTGGCCAGGTCGGGGTATGATAGGTCGGGGAAGAGGGGGCTTTGGAGGCAGAGGCAGAGGCCGTGGACGAGGGAGAGGTGCCCTTGCTCGCCCCGTACTGACCAAGGAGCAGCTGGACAACCAGTTGGATGCATACATGTCGAAAACGAAAGGACACCTGGATGCTGAGTTGGATGCCTACATGGCACAGACAGATCCTGAAACCAATGATTGAAGCCTACCCGCCCTCCTGTGAGAGACTCTTGTTAAAGTCACCACGTCTGTACATAACCTTGAGATAACAGATGAGAAGAAACCTGATTGATGCTGGAAGGACCTATCACAATAGGCTATGGATTTACTTGCCACCAGTTTGTGCATTTAGTGTGTTCCTTTTACTTTTTTGATACTGTGTTGTATGAAACCCTTTTTTCTCTGACTTGGGTTTTGTTTTGTTATGTTGTTTGGGGTTTTTTTTTTTTCCTTCACTGAAATTTCTCCTTGAACGTGAATGTGTTGGCCTTGTGGCTAGGACACCCTCTTCCCACCTCTTTCTCCTGTCACCTGTTATACTGATGTTCTAACATTTCCTCGGTTGGTCTCTGTGCCCCCATGAAACAAGTCCCCGAAAGGAGCCCATCAGTGTTCCTCCCTAATGCATAGGTTTCTGAGAGTTAGGTCTGTTCTACATCATCTTTAATAGCCTCTTAGAAGTGTTTAGAAAACATGGAGCTCAGAAATGTGTTATACCTTGTTGATATTTTAGTGTAGTAAATTAGGAACATTGACATAGCTACAGGGCCACATAATAGGTTACACATGGTAGCAGTTCTGATTTGATTAAAGTTGCTGCCATGCACATTGACACATAACCAGTGTGCTGGGTAGTGTATGTGCACTTTCTGTCTTGGAATGAGATTTATAAACTTTCCTCTTGGCTTTGCATCACATCTAAAGAGGTACTATTGGCTTGACTTAGACTTGCCATAGAGAGGAATAAGCCATTTGGTTTGGTGGATGCTTCAGGAGGAGAAAAGAATGGGAGACGGTTGGCAGATAACCTGCTGAGGGGGGTCAGAAAATACCCGTGCTGAAATGCTATTCTTGTGTTTATCCCAAACCAGTCTGGGGCTTCTCCATTTATTGGCTTTGTTTGACCCTTTTCTTATTTCCCTTGAAGTTTTAAGTTCACCCATATTCTGTCAACTGTTCGAGTTTCCGTGGAATCTTGTATTTCTGGTTCATTATAACAAGAAATTGTTCTCTCATATCCAGCCAGGATTTTCTCTTTATTTGTTGGGTTCTTTGAAATGCTATGGCCATGATGATAATATCTTGATAACACCCCTTACAGAGTTGAGAGTCCTTTTCTTCATAGTTACATTAAAATTTGGGTTGGGGGGATGTGGCTTTGGTGCAAAAAGTGAAAAATTTGCCATCCTTTGAGTAAGACCTGCAGGAAGATTATTAACCACATAAAGCAGTGTACTCACCCGTTTACCTGTAGAAAACTCAAGCATGATGGTCCCTGGCATCCTGAACCCTCACACTGGTTTCCCTTTTTCCCTGTGCTGTGTAAGGGAAAAGAATCTTAAGAACCTCCATCCAAACTACCAGGAACTGTTGGGAAGTTGTATTGCAGGCTGAAAAGGGAATTTGGGTCAAGACAACCTGAACTTGAATTCTTTCTCTATGACCTGCGCTGCTTAACCTCTGAATTGTGAAGCAAGTGATTTAGATATTCCATAGAGGGAGAGGTTGAAAGGTCTTGTGGGTTAGCAGATGGAAGTTTGCTGACAACCAAGTTGACTTGGTTTCTAAGTGTCTATACTGTAATTACTTCCTCTTAAGAATGGACTCGGGCGGGCCCTGTGGCCCAGTGGTTAAGTTCACATTCTCCGCTTTGGCAGCCTGGGGTTTCAGTGGTTCGGATCCTGGGGGCAGACATGGCACCATTTGTCGGCCATGCTGAGGCGGCGTCCCACATGCCACAACCAGAAGGACCCACAACTAAAATATACAACTATATACGGGGGCGGGGAGGGGCGGATTTGGGGAGAACAAGCAGGAAAAAAAAAAAGGAATGGACTCTGAGGCTGGAGGTCTTTAGCCCAGACAGGTGTTCATAATCTTTAATTGGAGGAGTGAGAAAAGTTCTTTTTGTGTGGGCAAAGCCAGTCCTAAGGATCGCTCCTTAGGCAGACCCCAGACTGTGGTCAGCCCCCAAGGCTTCTGTGAGGGAGGTGCTAATTGGCAGTCGGCAGGCTATCCTTTGCAAACTTCACTGTCTTGCATCAGGCACCTCCCAGGGCTTCCAGGACACCTTTGGGAAGAAAGAACGGGAGGGAGCTGCAAGGTGAGTGGGTTCCTTACCCTGTTCAACCACACAGCCTTGGATGACCCATCTCTGGAATTTTTCCCTAGCCCTCTCCCTCTTCCCAAATACTTTGCCTCTCCCCCAAGGTAGATAACAGGTGAGTGCCTCCAAATACGACTTTTTTTACTTAGCAGTTGCCCAAAGAAAATTTTTAATGTGGTGATTTTTGAGGTCCCACTCCAGATAATCCACTGAGATCCTCTGTAGGAAAAGGAGTGAGAGGCACCAAGAGCTTTGGAGCATATGTGAGGAAAAGGGAACCTAGCTGGACAAGAGGGGGAGTGGCCCCGATGGGGGCCTCCAGCAGGGGCGGTCCAGCTCTCACAGTGCCCCATTCCAGTACTGCAGCTCACATACCTTTATGCCCGTGCCCTGCCTGTCTTCCCTTGGAGATTGCCCTGCACTCTGGCCAGGTTCCAGGAGAAGAACGAAGTGTTGGACTCAGGAAATGGGGAGAGGGGCACAAGATGGAAGTGTCTGACGCTGACACCTCACTCCTACCACGGCCCCTTCATGCCCTGATGAAATCCTTTCAGGAGTCTGTTTCAGGACAGAGTGCCTGTATGCCTCAATCCCCTGGGCTAAGGAAGAGATGCTGGGGCCAGAATACCTGGGTCCTTGAGAAAGGGGAGCTTCCCAAGGTGCTGGGTATGCCTTGGCTGCCCTCTCTCCTAGCTTAGACTTCCAGCTCAGGCTCACCCTGCCCCGAGTGCTTCCCATCCCACCCCACCCCACCCTGCTGACTGAGTGCTCTTAGTGCGCTGTCCAAAAGGACTTGCCCCATGACCACTACACCTGTTTCTTGAACTGGCCCAATTTGCAATGTAGTGAGCTAAGACCAGGTTGGAGCTACTGTTTCTAGCATCTGTGTGAATCTTTACTACTATGAAAATGTCAAGGCTCAACATGGTAGTGAGGGGACATGGAGGCATCCTGAGGCGGTGATGGGGAGGGATGTTTGAGGGTCCCAGTGGAGATGGGTGATAAGGGGACCACTGGAGCCTAAGCCCCCTTCCCTTTCTGCCTCTCTGTACCCCTCTTCCTATCACAAAAACTCATTCCCAACAGTGGGCACAAGGTCACAGGCCCTCCAGCTCCACCTGCTGCTCACTTGCAGTTCCCAACATCTGAGGCCTATGCCCACTTCTGCCATCCTCGGTCCCTAGTGAGCCTCCCGGGTAGAGTGGGACAAGGAGAGTCAGCTTCGCTCCTGGGTCAGCCTTTCACTCATTCTGCCACCACCTGCAGAGGGCTTGCCGCACAGACATGAACAGACATTTTTTGTTAGAAGGGCATTGGAAACACAGAGAAGAGATTGGTGAGATGGATCTGGAAAGTCAACGGAAAGTTTAACAGAGAAGGGAGAATATTCCAAGTAGAGGGAACAACAAATATAAAAGTACAGAAGCCTACAAGAACATGTATGCCAGGGAGAGTGAGTATTCAGTGGGCCTCCAAGGTAGGATGGGAGATGCAACTGATAAAATCAGGCAGCCTGGAGTCTAATTGTCTGCTAAAGAGTTTGGACTTTATGCTTTGGGCAGTGGGGAGTCATTGAGGGTTTTAAGCAGGAGAGGACCATGGGGCGATTAACACAATACTAGTGGGAGGTGAAGATGGGCTAGAGGGAGCCACCATGGAGGCTGGGAAACCATGGGGGCTATTAGGTTAGTCCAGAAAAACTAGAGCGGGCCCGAACCTGGGCAGTGGCCTTGAGGATGGGGGAAGGCCACACTCTCAGCAGTTTCCTAGCTATCTGTTGTCTGGGATATCTACTCGAGCAAGAGAAAGGAGTCAGGGGTCACCTGAGCAAACACAACGAGGGAAAGCACAGGCATGTGCTGCTCCCTGGCCTGCTCTTGCTCTGTCTCCTTAGTGCCCCCGTGTGGTGACCCCATGATGCCGGATCTGGAACCAAAGGAAGCACTGCTACTCACCATCCAACCCAGCCAGGCTGCACCACAGCTACCCACTCCCCATGGCCTCATACCCTGGAAAGAGCCAGGCCTCCAGGCAAGAGGGGCTGGCCGAGGACAGGGCTCCAGCTCCCATAAGCCCAAATGGCAGCTCCTTCCTCCCCTCCTCCAGGCTCCCTGGGGCCTTGTCAGCTGGTTCCAGCTAATATCACCCCACCAGCCAAACAGTACCTAGACCAGCACTAAGTAGGGCAGGCCTGGGAGGGAGGCTCCTAGAAGGGAGGCAAGGTGCCCAGAGAAGTTGGCACCTGGGAAGAAGTTCTGGCCTGGCCTCTGTGTCCCCTTTCCTCTTCCTGTGGGCTGTCCAGTCAGTCCCGCTGCAGCCACCGCTCTCCCACCTCTCCTCCCACTGATTCCCCAGGCCATGTGGGAAGGGCATGGGTGCCCAAGCCTTCATTTCCCTAAGGACTCACTTCCTGCTCTAAGGAGTGTCAATGCAAAATAACCAGTAATCATTCTAGGGATAAGGTGAGTTTTGCTTGAGCTAGACTGAGGATTATGACCCAGGAAGGCATTTTCCAGAAAGGAAGAAAGTGTTCAGCAGAAGCAAGGTTTTTCAGTACAATCATACATTTTTAGAACAAAGTAACATACATTAAACACGCCCAGGATACATATTCATCTAAGTTTCAAAGAAGTATTCAGTTGCAAATTAGCAGGTCAACATGACCCTGATGTTGGGAAAAGGACGAATACCAGGTGGGCGTTACCGATAGGATGTTACTGGTACTGGTCCTGGCGTAGGAGGGGAAGTATGCATTCCTAAGAGAGTGCATTCCTTAGTAGTTAAAGCAGATGTACAATGTAAGTTTGATAGGCCTTAAGTCTGGCTTCTTTAGTTCAAGCCAAATCAGTTTTGAACCAGAAGTTACCCCATATACCTCAATACGTGAAAATCTCGTCAGGAGGTTCCTCTAAGGACTCACCTCCTGCTCCCTCTCCCTCCCCACAGACACACTCACATACACACCACAGTTGCCCCAGTGGGGGCATATCGTCTGGTTTCTGACCCTGGACCTTCTCCAGACACCACCTCCAGCCTCTTATTAGGAATCTCCACAGCTTCATACTCTTGATGTTCTGCCTCCAAATTTTAGCTGGTCGGTCGTGCCAATGGAGAGGTGCTCCAGGTGCCATGCCCCTGCCTGGGTGGGCTCTCCAACCTGCACCCCACCCTGTCTAGTGATCCAACCAGGCATGCTGCGGGCCCTGACTGACCACATGGCCCAGGGGCAAGGACAGCAGAACAACACCTGAGGGTGAAGACTGAGACCCAGGACGGGTTTGGGAGCTGTGATGGTGGCAACGGCCCCCTGTCCTGGGCCTCTTAGCCTGTAGGGCAGGCGGACAGTGGTCCTGAGGCAGCTAAGGCCCTGTGAGGCCTCTTTAAAGGATTCACTTGATTCTCCATTTAGGCTTGATTTATTTAATTTCTTTACACTTTAAGCATAAGGTGATTATCAGCTCAAGATTTAAACACATCCACGGTGTGACATTATGATTTATAAGTATATATAGTCTTCAACTCTGTTCCTGGCACAGAGCTCCTAAAAACTTTGGAATGTCCTGTGTTAAGAGCACTAAAGGTATCTTTTGTTGTGTTAATGAGGTGACTCTTGGAAAGGCCTCAGGTAACCTAAGGATGGGGGCTGGTTGCCAGTGGCGCTAACCATGTGATTAGAGAATTGGAACTTCCAGTCCCTCCCTCAGAACTCCAGGGAGGGGAGAAGGGCTGGAGACAGGTATGTTAATGAAGTGCTTTTGGACCCCACCTAAGGATGGGGGCTGGTTGCCTGGAGAACCAACCTTGTGATTAGAGGGTTGGAACTTTCAGTCCCACCCCCTAACCTCCTGGGAGGGAAGAAGGGCTGGTGGGGCCAGCTGGGTGGCATACTGGTTAAGTTCGCACCCTCTGCTTTGGCAGCCCAGGATTCACCGGGTTGATCCTGGGCACAGACCTACACACCGCTCATCAAGCCATGCTGTGGCAGCATCCCACATAGAAGAACTAGTAGGACTTACAACTAAGATACACAACTAGGCACTGGGGCTTTGGGGAGGAAAAGAAAAAAGAAAAGAGGAAGATTGGCAACAGATGTTAGCTCAGGACCAATCTTCCTCACAAAAGAAAAAAAAAAGAAGGGCTGGAGGTTGAGTTCAATCATCAGCAATGGCCAATGATTTAGTCAATCATGCCTATGTAATGAAGTCTCCATAAAAAACCAAAAGGACTGAGTTCAGAGAGCTTCCAAGCTTTCAAGTTGGTGAACACGTGGAGGTGCGGGGAGAGTGGCACACCTGGAGGGCATGGAAGCTCCGTGTCCTTTCCTCTTACTTTCCCTACGCATCTCTTCCTTCTGGCTTTTCCTGAGTTATATCCTTTTATAATAAACTGGTAATCTAGTAAGCAAAATGTTTCTCTGAGTTCTATGAGCTGCTCTAGCAAATTAATCAAATCCTAGGAGGGAGTTATGGGAACCTCTGTCTTACAGCCCATTGGTCAGAAGTACACGTAACGACCTGGGCTTAGGACTGGCATCTGAAGTGGAAGGGGTGGGGGGCAGTCTCATAGAACTGAACTCTTAAACTGTGGAATCTGATGTTATCTCTGGGTAGGTAGTGAGAGAATTGAGTTGAATTCTCAGACACCCTGCTGATGTCTGAGAATTGCTTGTTGGAGGTGTGGGGGAACCCTGCACACACACATTGGAATTGAGTCAAGGAACCCCAAAGACTCGGGGATGGGAGACACACACAGTGAAAAAGCTATCTGGAAGAGAACTGGGTGAAAAGAGTTCCTCCAAGATGTCCTAAACTTTTAACATCAATGGATGCCCTTTGATTTTAACCCAAAGCACATCCTCGAAAGGAATTTCATTTCAGGGGGAAAACCAAGTCAACAAATAGAGAAGCGAGAGGAGATGGGGGAAAGCTAGATGAGAAAGATTAAAGAAGAAGATGGGCTTTCTCAGCCTCCTCACACTCCCCAGCACTGGGAAGGCCAGGACCTCACCCTCATCCTCTGACCCCTTCGTGATAAGCAGGAGTCCTACAGTCTGACCTGATCCTGGTCTGACCAGAGAATTTGCCCATGGTGGATGTGGGGATGGCAGCTCTCCAGGAGCACCAGTTGATAAAAGAGCTGGAATCTCAGGCCTCCTGACTGCCTGCCCTACTCATTCCCCACTCTCATCCCTACGCTGCCCTGTTCAGCTCCGCCACTGAAGCATTGTAGGGCTCCCCAAAGTTCTGACATCCCAGAAAGCAGGGTGGACCAGGAAATCCCTGTCCCTTACCTGGATTCGACAGAGGCCCAAAGAAGTTTGACTCTCAGCTCCCCTTCCCCAGTTAAGCCATCACGAGACACTATTCTGTGCCTCCCCTGCCCCCATCCACAAGAAGGACCCTCTGGTAACCCTGACCACCCGCTTTGCCCCACCCAGGCTCCACACTGAGTGTGGGGCGCGGCCAGCCCGCCAGGCTGAGGGCACTGTGTGGCTATACTGCCTGAGCCCGTGCAGCCTATTCCTGCAGAGCTGCTTCCAGGCTCTGTGGAGAGCCAAGGACTGGAGGCCACTGCTATGTGATATGGTGTAAGCAGGGAGGAGGGGCGTTTTGCACTGAATACCTTGTGCCATGATGCCTGGAACTTGATAAGTGTTTAGAGAATGAATAATTGAACCAGCACTGGCCTTCAACCTCTTATCAAACTTCAAGGTTTCTGTAAGACCCTTGCCCAGAGGTGTCCAAGAAACCAAGGCAGGGTGGATTCTAAAGTCCCCTTCAGCACTTATTTTCTCTGAGCAGGGTTCTTATGTAATCTGACTGGTATTTGAGAGTCATTTCAGACTGACCTGGAGGGTCGAGAGACCAGAGGCAAGAAGATCAGTCGGGAGGCTGTTGCAATGCCCCCCTGAGAGATAAGAGCTAACTCAAGGTGATACGAAGAGAAGTGGAAAGGAAAGCATAAAAGTGAAACACAGAGCGCTTTTGCTCAGAGAACCAGCCTTTGAAGTAGGATTACCAGATAAGATACTTATACTAAAAAATTATTTGTTGTTTATCTGAAATTCAAATTTACCTAGTGTCCCAGGTTTTTCATTTGTTCTGTTTTCTAAGTCCAGCAGCCCTACTTCAAAGAGGTACCTGAAAGGACTGTGGCCTTAACTGGGGGGCTTCTTGTCTGGACAGTGGGCCATCAACAGCCTTTCCCAGCCCAGGCCAGCCCCCGGCCTCTCTCCCAGTGCGACACAGGCCTCGAGGACTTGGCCCTTTTTCCTTTTCTCTTCAACACTGTCACCACTCCCTCTGTCCCCTGGGCTTCTTTTGAAGAGCTCAGTGTGAAGCAGGCTGCAATTGCCCTGGCTACCCCCTTCCTTGCTGCTTGCTCCCAAAAGAAGCCCCCAGCCTTTCATGAGAATTTACCTCTAACCCCTAGAGGGAAAGATACAGGGAAACAGATATAATAAACAACAAAGAGTGTACAAGGCTTCAAAAGTTACCACAGTCAGGGCCTCAGGTTTACAGCTGCTGACCACCACTCTCCCACAGTGATTTAAATACCTTTTCCTTAATTCCTGAGGATGAAGCTCAAGGTGGAATATTCTGGCACCCATTCATCTCTATGGACCCCTTTGACCTCCAGGAGCATTTCTTTTTTTTTTCTTTTCTTTTTTTTTTTTTTTTTTGAGGAAAATTAGCCCTGAGCTAACTGCTGCCAATCCTCCTCTTTTTGCTGAGGAAGACTGGCCCTGAGCTAACATCAGTGCCCATCTTCCTCTACTTTATCCGTGGGACGCCTACCACAGCATGGCTTTGCCAAGCAGTGCCATGTCCGCACCCGGAATCCAAACCGGCGGACCCCGGGCTGCCAAGAAGCAGAACATGCGAACTTAACCACTGCGCCACTGGGCCGGCCTCCCAACCAGGAGCATTTCTGCACACACACCTTCTCCCATGGCTCACAGAGCTGTGAGCCACTGGAGCACATTAGAGCTTAAATGACAGAAGACTGTGCTTATTGTTGAGAATTCAACAAGAGATATAAATTCTCTGGAAAGCCATGAAAAATGAAATAAAACTAAGGAAAGTTTTTTTTGTTTGTTTTTTTAAAGGAACTTTTTTTTTTTGAGGAAGGTTAGTCCTGAGTTAACATCTGCTGCCAATCCTCCTCTTTTTGCTGAGGAAGACTGGCCCTGAGCTAACATCCGTGCCCATCTTCCTCCACTTTATATGTGGGACGCCTACCACAGCATGGCTTGCCAAGCAGTGCCATGTCCACACCCGGGATCCGAACTGGCGAACCCCAGGCCGCCAAAGCGGAACGTGTGAACTTAACTGCTGTGCCACCGGGCCGGCCCCAGAAAAGTTTTTTGAGGAAGGAAAAAATGAAAATATAGAAATGCAGTGGGGCCGACCCAGTGGTGTAGTGGTTAAGTTCACAAACTCCACTTCAGTGGCCCAAGGTTCACAGATTCAAATCCCAAGTGAGGACCTATGTACCACTCATCAAGCCACGCAGTGGGGGTGTCGCACATATAAAATAGAGGAAGACTGGCACAGATGTTGGCTCAGGGACAATCTTCCTCAAGCGAAAAGAGGAAGATTGGCAACAGATGTTAGCTCAGGGCCACTCTTCCTCACCAAAAAAAAAAAAAAAACCACTTTAACCATTTTTAAGTGTACAGTTCAGTGGCATTAAGTAAATTCACCTTATTGTGTAACCATCACCACCACTCATCTCTAGAACTTTTCTATCATCCCATACTGAAACTCTGTACCCATTAAACATCACCTCGCCATTCCCCCACCCCCACCCCACCCCTGGCAATGCTCTTCTGATAAAGAGACAAAACCTTATTTACCTCCATGAATTTGACTTTTCTAGGTGCCTCATATAAGTGGAATCATAAAACATTTGTCCTTTTGTATTTGGCTTATTTCACTTAGCATAATGTCTCGTAGTGGAGGAAGAAATACCCCTCTACCCTCTAGGTTCTTCTGGCCGGTCTAAGAACTTAATTGACATGAGACAGAATAACAGGAGAAAATCACTTTTTCTGGTTTTTTTTTTTTTTTTCTGCTTGAGGAAGATTAGTGCTGAGCTAACACCTGTGCCAATCTTCCTCTATTTTTTATATGTGGGTTGCCACCATAGCATGGCTGACAGTGGTGTAGGTCTGTGCCCGGGGTCCGAACCCACAAACCCAGGCTGCCGCAGCAGAGCTCACCAACTTAACCACCAGGCCACAGAGCCTGCCCCTCAAACAAATTTAATTACATGTATACATGAGGGAAACCCAGGAAAACTGAGTAAGGTGCCAAAATAGCTGAAGCCACCACCTTAAATACCATCTTCAGCTAAAGGCAAAGGAGGATGTTGGTGGTAGTGGTTTGTGACTTCAAAGGGGAGGAAGGCAATTCATATGGAGATGGAAAAGCTAATGTTTGGCAAACTAACGTTTGCTGGGCCATCTACAGACAACGGGAGCAGAGAGAGAGAGAACTTTGATAAAAATGGGCCTTCCTGTGCTTTCCTGTCTACCATATGTATACTTCGCTATGGTGATAGCTCCTCCCTGGGACAGGCCTTCCATCTTAAATTCTTTCAGGCACTTAGGAGGAAGGTAAAAGTTTCTTTCTGAGTCTTCCGTTCCTAAAAATAATCAAGCCAAAGAGACACATTTTGGGGTGGTGAATTCTGATCCCCTACAGTCTTCAAGTTTAATCCGTATTGTAGCATGTATCAGAATTTCATTCCTTTTTAAGGATGAATAATAGTCACATGCAGTTTTATGCATATTTTAGCGCCATTAAAAAAATACACTCTTGGGGGCCAGCCCCGTGGCCGAGTGGTTAAGTTCATGCACTCAGCTTCGCCGGCCCAGGGTTTCATCAGTTTGGATCCTAGGCACAGACATGGCACTGCTCATCAGGCCATGCTGAGATGGCATCCCACATGCCACACCTAGAAGGATCCACAACTAAAGCCACACAACTGTGTACCAGGGGGCTTTGGAGAGAAAAAGGAAAAATAAAATCTTAAAAAAAAATACACTCAAATTTAGAAATACAAAAGTATACTATGAATATAATCTGGTTTTCTCATAAAGTTAACATGGGAAAGCTACAGACAACTGGGGATATAAGCATTTATTTTTCATCTTTGGAGAAAACAAGAAGTACCCACCCTACCAAAATGGTTCCTTTCCCAGCTCCCGGTGTCTGGAGATTTTCAGAGCCCACAACTTCAAAGACTATAAAGAACTACAACTCCCGGGAGCCCTAGGGCCCCACAGCCCTTTTCCCCGCCCTGCTCGCTCCAGAGACTGCATTTCCCAGAAATCCCACCGCCTGGGACGGAGCCCGCACCTCCCGGGCGCCCCCTCGCGGCGCACTTCAGCGGAGCCTCAGTTCCCGGCGGCCCTCGCGGCAGGTTCCGGGGACGTAAAGGCGTTTCGCGATGGCGGGGGCTGGTTCTGCTGCTGTGTCCGGGGCAGGGACCCCGGTGGCGGGGCCCGCGGGCCGAGACCTCTTCGCCGAGGGGCTCCTCGAGTTCCTGCGACCGGCTGTGCAGCAGCTCGACTCTCACGTCCACGCCGTCAGGTGCCCGAGAGGGAAGGGCGGGGCGGGACCAAGAAAGGGCGGGGCCACGATGGGCCCAGCTGGCTTCAGGTGGGAACTGATTGGCGCCAGGGCAGAAAGGCGGAAGGCCGCAGGTAGGGGGTGGAGGCTGGCTTCTGCCAGCACTTGGGAAACACGTAGGGGAATAGGTTGCTTGAGTTCCGTTAACTGTCAGTAGGCCTTGTACCTCTTTGCAGAGAGAGCCAGGTAGAGCTCCGGGAACAAATTGACAACCTAGCTTCCGGTGAGTAAACATCCCTGAATATCCAGAATCCTCCAACTCATTTTCTTCTTCTTCTTCTTCTTTTTTTTTTTTGGCGAGGAAGATTGGCCCTGAGCTAACATCTGTGCCTGTCTTCCTTTACTTTGTATGTGGGATGTTGCCACAGCATGACTTGATGAACAGTGTGTAGGTCCACACCTGGGATTCAAACCTGTGAACCCCAGGCCACCAAAGCAGAGTGCTCAAACTTAACCAGCCACTGGACTGGCCCCCCAACTCACTTTCAGCACCTACGTTTTGCCAGCCTCTGGGCTGGGTTTCTGTCACTTGCTTCCAGAACATCAGGGCTGCCAACAGACTCCTCCTTTCTTAAGTTTTTAGTGACTGTGGTCCATGTGGGTACAAGAGTGTTTTCCAGGGGCCAGCCCCGTGGCGGAGTGGTTAAGTTCTCGCGCTCTGCTTCAGCGGCCCAGGGTTTCACCGGTTCGAATCCTGGGCATGGACATGGCAGCACTCATCGGGCCATGCTGAGGCGGCATCCCACATGCCACAGCTAGAAGGACCCACAACGGAAAATACACACCTATGTACTGGGGGGCTTTGGGAGAAAAAGGAAAAATAAAATCTTTAAAAAGTGTTTTCTGTCCCATATGCTAACCTGCTTTCCATAAGAACAAGAAATGAGCCATTAGGTGTTAGTTGCACCTTTCTTTCGTCCCCACAGAACTGTGCCGTATCAATGAGGATCAGAAAGTGGCCCTGGATCTCGACCCCTATGTGAAGAAGCTACTTAATGCCCGGCGACGAGTTGTCTTGGTCAACAACATTCTACAGAATGCCCAGGTAAAAGAATTTCCTACCAACAGCGGTTCTTTGTTCTGCTAAGTCCTCAGGGTATTCTCCAGTTTTCAAGGATGTCACAAAGTCCCCAACACAATGAAAGTCACCATAATTTTTAGTCTTTAGGAAAAAGGAGTTGTCAACTGAACTAGTGTCAGCCATAATAGAACTCACTGTTCTTTTTTTTTTATTTTTTATTTTTTTGAGCAAGATTAGCCCTGAGCTAACATCTGCTGCCAGTCCTCTTTCTGCTGAGGAAGACTGGCCCTGAGCTAACATCCATGCCCATCTTCCTCTATTTTATGTGGGATGTCTGCCACAGCATGGCTTGACGAGTGGGGCCATGTCCACACCTGGAATCCAAACCAGCAGACCCTGGGCCGCCGAAGCAGAACATGCGCACTTAACCGCTGTGCCACCGGGGCGGCCCGAACTCACTGTTCTTATTCTCAATACCCAGTTGCTGTCATTTACATTCTCATATACCTTAGAAGACTTAACTTGAGATGGAGCAAGCCTAAGGTATTTTCCAGCGCCTGGTTGACAGTTCTAAGGCCTCTCACAGAACAGTTTAATTACATTCCAAATCTTTCTTGTAGGAACGGCTGAGGCGGCTAAACCACAGTGTTGCCAAGGAAACAGCCCGCAGGAGGGCAATGCTGGATTCAGGAGTTTACCCCCCTGGTTCCCCAAGCAAGTAACAGGCCAGAAGATGGGCCCATGGCCTCAGAATAGCACAAGTACCATTCCCTAGCTGCCTTGTTTCCTCCAGGACTCCCTTAAACCTTAGGACATTAAAAAGGCAGCCCTGTGGTTTGTGTTTGAAGCACTTAGGTCTGATCCATTTATGTGGGGCCCCAAAGAAACCTGTGTACAGTAGGACTCAGGATCCCAATGGATTATGGCTCTTGCTTCCTTCCAAGAATGAGCTGAGGCCTCTACCTTTATTTTTGTTTGTTTTTGAGGAAGATTAGCCCTGAGCTAACTGCTGCCAATCCTCCTCTTTTTGCTGAGGAAGACTGGCCCTGAGCTAACATCTGTGCCCATCTTCCTCTACTTTGTATGTGGGACGCCTTCCACAGCATGACTTGCCAAGTGGTGCCATGTCTGCACCCGGGATCCGAACCAGCGAACCCCCGGCTGCCAAGGCAGAACGTGCACACTTAACTGCTGCGCCGCTGGGCTGGCCCTAACATTTGATTTTTTTTTAAAGCTACATATTCAAGGCCCACCTACTCTACCTTCAAGCCTAGTTAATCAGGGAGGGCTTCCTGTTACATGTGTGGTTGTTGGCACCTGGGCAACATGTCTGCTCCCTGTGACTTCTCATTTCCCTTTGTTTACACTGAGAATTTGGAGGAAGGCAAAGTCAAGGTGAATGACCCACCTACCCTCTTTTGTTGATTGCACTGGCTTGAATACAGTAGCAGTGTTGCTAGAACCATTTAATTGAATAAATGCTTAAACAGTATTCTAGTTTACTCTGGTATATGGAAAGGTTCCAAGTGTCTTTGTACTTTACAGCTTCAAATTGTGATCTAGTTGTTTATAATGAAGATTCAAGTATCATTTTCAATAAAGAGTCTAGAAAGCAAAAGGAAGCAAACAAGGTCGTCAGGCACCCAGGAAAAACAGGACCAAGAGCCCTACTAGGAAGTACTTTAATCATTTTTCTTAGAAAAAACATTTCTAGACACTAACAGTTCACAACATTTCAACAACAAAGTACTGGTTGAGAGAGGTTTCCAGGACCCGGGGATTCTAGAGTATTAGGAAGAAAAGTTGGTATCCTGCTTCACTATAGATGGCATAGGTCATAAACGGGAGACTTCTGGCTACTGCGTCAATATCAGAACCCAATGGAATGACACTTCCTTCTATAGAATTCATTTTTGTTTCCCTTCCTGTCTGCCCTATCCCTCAGAAATGCCACTGTACAAAGACCAGTAGCTTAGGCTCCAGTCTTCCCCTTGGGTAAGAAAGGAAGTGAAGACAAGGGAAGGTCACTCCTGAGTCTCCATGCTTTCCTCCTCTTCTCCTTGAGGTTGCTCTTCTGTATTTTCCTCCTCTTCCTCTCCTTCCTTCTTCTCTGGTGGCTTCTCATAAGCCTTTTCTGAAGGTGTCACTATCACTCCATCCCAAGTAGATATCTCAGAAGCAAGATCTAAAAGAAAAAAAGGTGATTTCAGACAAGTAGCCCAGCATACAAGTCAGGATCCACAAGGCAGAAATATTCAGACATCTGAGTAGCATAGAGCTGCTTTCTTTGTAGACCACAGAGTACCATAAAGAACCCTTGACCCACAGTGGTCACTCACAGCTGGCATCACCCTCCTGGCCAAGGATCTTCCTAAAGCCACCATGTGAGAGGATTCGGACCAAAGTCTGAGCTGTGTAGCAGACCATGTCCTGAAGGGGAGCAAAGTGAGGGTAAATTAGCAAGGAAAATCTAAGTACCTTATTTTGCAAGGAAAATCAAAATACTTTATTTGACTGATATTCTCATAAAAATAGAGATGTAGACAACTTTTAATTTGAAAACCAAAGTCTGTAAGAACCCTCAAATCCCTGACCCTTTTGCCTTCTGATCAGGAGCATCCAAGAGTGGGGCATAACAGACCATTCCAGAGCTGTCCTAATACCTGCTGTTCCAGAGTCATGACTGTGTGTACTCTGAAGTTGCCACTCTCACAGGGGTCAGTGATACCCACTGACCCTGGTAGGAACAGTCCTGCAGCCAGAATCTGCAAGCAACGCCTGAAACACAGGGAGGTATTAAAAGAACACACAGCTTACATCCAGCCCCAAACCCAAAAACACATGCTATACCTGTATGCTACATTTAGGGCCAAAGGCTGTCTGGTGGGATTGTTCATCACAGCATAGTGCCCCTGAAAAAATAATAAATCTGGTAGGTATGCCATAAATGTGGCAAGTGTATCTTCAAACAAACTAAAAGTTAACCATCATGAGGAAAACTGGTTATTAAGGTCTAGCCAAAATTTTCAGGTTCAGAAGCAATTCTGAAATGACTGTTCATTCAGTAGTTTCTCTCCATTATCACATTAATGAAATGACAGCAATAATGAAAAAGACCCAGGAGCAGTAATAACTACTCAATTTAATTGAATACAGTCATGCACCACATGATATTTCGATCAACCACACACAGCGTATATGAGTGTGGTCCCATGAGATTAGTACCATATAGCCTAGGTGTCATAGGCTATACCATCTAAGTTTGTCTAAGTACACTCTATGATGTTCACACAACTACAAAATCGCCTAACAACACATTTCTCAGAACATAGCCAGTTGTTAAGTGATGCATGACTGTACTCCAAAAACCCAATGAAATAATAAATGTTGAATCTTTATTGGGTTACTTGCCCACCAATGAGATTTCTTTTAAGCTTCACCAAATTTCAGATTCTGGTAGGTTTCAAAGTAACTACTATTAAATAGGGATGATCAGGAACTCCAAATGCCCTTCTTTACTTACAAGTAGGTCGAGGATCCAGGGTGTGAGAGGCTCGAAGCCAGGAAAACGAATCCTCAGGTCCTTCAGCAGCCTGATAAGAACTTTAACTCTGAAGGTAAAAGAGACCCAGGGATTAAAGGTAGTAAGATCATGTACCTTCCACACCTGAGGTACGGAGCTGAAGCTATTTCCAGAACTACACATTCTCTTCTTTCTCTCAATCTAAATTTGCTTATTTAAGGTAAAAATCAAAATCGAGACAGAAGATCACAACTGAAAAAGTCCTGTAAGAGGAGGTATGGGGTATTCTGTCTTTCACTGTAATTAGAAGGTTGGGTTATCTTAAACAGTGAGGGAGGGACTCACGTGGACTGAGAAGCGTTTTCCTCAAACCAGCGTGCGTGACGGATGGCTGCTAAGGCACTCTGCAACACCTTGATATCCACTAGACGACAAGCATGACAGGACAAGATGAAGCATTCCTATTAGTAAGCAAGCAATTCAATCCCATTGCCACACTCCAAGAACTTGGAAGGAGGACAGGTTAACTTAGTAATTCCTTAAACTACCACATATTCCTCAGGTCAGCAAATCACTTGTCCCCAAATCACTATTCCTCCCCCAAACTAAATCTAGAAGCATGCAAGATCATGATTTTCTCCCAAAGCATACCCCCTCCATAAATATTTCCTCAGACCTTTTTCTTAAGTCCTCATACTGCTTTCCTGGCCATCCTGTCTGACAGTTTCACTAATAAGCTGGTAAAACTGTCTCCAAATTACAGAGGGACATAGCAAAGTTTGGAGGCAAACATAGGTCCCAGAGGTTTCATGTGGAATAGCAATAAGCTAAGTAAACGCAACAGTAACTTTATACCATATTTTGACTTTCCCCCAAATTTCCCAGCAATGGAAAAAAAGGACTAACAATGGAGTTCTGGATCCAGTTTTCGGAGATTGGGTGGCACTGTTGTAATAAGAATCTTCACCGTAGCATCAGAAGAACTGATCTCAAAGCCAGTTTCATTGGTCAGCATGGTCAAAACTGAAAGAAAAGAAAAACCAAAAGTTATAATGCTCACATTTCCATTAGACTACCAAAGGTAAATCCGGGTTGGGGTGCGTGGGTGGAGGAACAGATATAGTTTTAAAAACACCAAGAGGGGGCCGGCCCCTTGGCCGAATGGTTAAGTTCATGCGCTCCGCTTCGGCGGCCCAGGGTTTCACCAGTTCGAATCCTGGGCGCGGACATGGCACCACTTGTCAGGCCATGCTGAGGCGGCGTCCCACATGCCACAACTAGAAGGACCCACAACTAGGATATACAACTATGTACTGGGGGGGATTTGGGAGGGGAAAAAAAAAAAAAGAGGAACCAGCCCAGTGGCGCAGCAGTTAAGTTCGCACATTCCGCTTCTCAGCGGCCTGGGGTTTGCCGGTTCACATCCCGGGTTCGGACATGGCACCGCTTGGCAAGCCATGCTGTGGTAGGCGTCCCACATATAAAGTAGAGGAAGACGGGCACAGATGTTAGCTCAGGGCCAGTCTTCCTCAGCAAAAAGAGGAGGACTGACAGCAGGAGTTAGCTCAGGGCTAACCTTCCTCAAAAAAAATAACTAAGAAATAAAAACACCGAGTCCAGAATGAGGATTTAGAGTACAGAGTTTTTAAAAGTAAGGGAGATTGACTGGATTTTGAACACTGGAGATCTCTGCAAAAACTTCCCCAACATAAAACTCTGCATTCACTCTTCCTTCTTGCCTGACCTGACTTTATTAAAAGTGTACTTTTAACTATAAACCAGGCTTCTATGACCACTAAAGACATGTTCAGCAACAAACTCAAACCTTCAGAAGGATCCTGTGCTCTTAGGCTTTCGACAACTTTGTTCCCTAGGGCAGCAACAGCTTCCACTAGATTGAGAGAAAAGGAGATAATGAACATTGTTATTATTTATGTAGACTTTCTATAAATCTCTAAATTAAATCTGCCTTACACTCTGATTCTGCCCCATGTTCAAGGCTGGAACAAGGGCAAGCGACAGAATTAACACTTTTACAAGTGGACGCTAATGCCGGGACAGAAATATTAGAAGGCTCAGGAAACAGGACAGGACACATCCTCCTATATCCACACCCTCTTCCCACAGTAGGGCTTCTCATCAGTGGCACTAATGCCATTTTGGGCTGGATAATTCTTTTTGGGAGGGGTTGGGGGTAGGATCTGTCCTGTGCACTGTAGGATTCCTAGCAGCATCCCTGGCCTCTATCCCCTTGACGCCAGTAGCCCAAAAACATCTCCTGATACTACCAAATGTCCCCTGGGGTGCAAAGAAGAGAAATTTGGGCTTTAAAGATCCCTATGCTTCAAATCCAACTGCTATGTTCTCCCGTGGCCAGAAAGAGGTACACTCACATGTTGGCAGAATCTTTAGGATTACCACCAGGTCAGCTACATTGTGTCCTGTAGTCATCGTTCCCTTTTTATATGATCCGACCTGTCGGACTTCTTCAATTTGCTGTTAGAAAAGGGATTTCAGGAAGAAAAGATCAGAAGTGAAAAGACCTCCTTGTTCCTCTCAGAACTCAATTACAACACAGCTTCTTATTACCCAGATTTGGATGTAGGAGAGGTCAAGTCATATCCCCAAACACACACATGACAAGCCTGATACATCATGACTAGATGCCAACAGTGATCCCCAAAATCAGTACTACAAAGGAATTCCACTGTACTTTCCCATTTTAGGCTTGGCTTTAGATAACAGTCAACAAAAGAATTAAGAGACAGGAGCCAAGGAAACTTCTACACTACCAAGGCTGCCCTTTCCTAAGACTAAATCATCAAAAACTCACCACTTCAAATGTCCCTGGAGCCACAATCAAATTATCAATCACATTGTTTATTTTTGTCACCAAAGAAAGAATAGAAGCCTGAAAAACAGAAGGAAACAAAAAATAACCTAAGGTGAAAAATTACAAGCAACTTCAAATTTGAATATTTTCCCCTAATCCCTTCCATACAAGCCAAATCAATACTGATATAGGGCTTTGAAAACACTGACCCTTCTGGCCTTGAATATGTCATAAAAGAACAAGTTTTTGATCCTAAAGATAGATTCCCCAATAAAAACATGAATGCATATGTAACCTATTTATATACTCACCTGGTGCTCTCCCTCCACGTATGATGAGAAATAAGAACAATTCAACCCGCTGTGCAGTTTAGGCTCTGATAACAGTAGCCTCACCAGTAGTTATTCACTTCTCTAGCTTTCTTAGTGAAATCTCAGGAAGGAAGCCAAAAGAAGGTACCTGTTCAGCAGAGTTAGGAGCAAGGTCCTGATTCCTCTTCAGCAAGGCCTCACTGAAGGAAGTTTCATCAGGCGCTGGCTTGACCCGGGGGAAGGCCATTTCACACTAAGCCAGAAATAAACCACCATAAACTACTTAGCAAAAATAGTATACAGGACAGATTGTGGCAACAGAAAAAACTGAAAATAGAAAATTCTACAACACTTGTCTTTACTCCTTAAGAAGTTCAAACAAGGATACAAGCTGGAATGAAGAGCCATAATTTAAGTTTTCACTATCTTTATACTAACAGATAAGCCAGAGATAGAATTAATTATTCAGAACAAGGATTATAATCATGTTACTGCTAAGAGTACCCAAGGAATTATCTTCCCCACCCTGCTTACACTGTTTTTGTAAGTAAAGCAACACACAACTGACTGAAAACCCCAACTCCAGTCACTCATCCCTTTTCCTACTCCAACCACTATTTCACTTCATTGACAGGGAGATGCTGGGCTTCTGGAAACTACAAGTGAACAGTGGCCAAGCTCCATTTCTACACGTGAAAGGGGCCAAGATACTCACCAAATAGAAATCAAATGGGATATGTGGCACAAAGGGCCTGAACCTAAAACAAGAAAAACAGTCCAACTTATTCACCACAGAAATCAAGTGACTTAGCATAACAGGGCCAAACTCATTTAGCAGGAGAGCATGAAAGGAAATGCTTCTAAACCACAGCAGGATCTCACAAAAGCAGGTATTAGTCCACTCCAAACTCCTGTTTAGATGATGGAAATGGAAACTAACCACTGCAGAGACGCTAAAAACTGGCACTCACCCTCCTCCTGGGCCTCCTCTGGAACCAAAGCGACCACCACGACCTCGGCCTCTGTCACCCCTAGAAATGTATAAATAGATTTTAACCTGTTTTGACCCGTTGAAGGAATCTCCACCATACTGGCCATTATCATTTCAAATCAGCCTACCTCCATCGCTCTGAACTTACCTTTGGAAGCCAAGAGACCCCATTCCCTCATTCCAAACGCCCCGTCTCACCCCCATGATCTTCCATTCTGGATAATTTAATCACACTCCACGCCAAATAATGATGGGCTCCAACACTGAACGCCTCCAAGAAATACCCCCTCACCCCCGGAACGCACCAACCCTAACACTTCAGGGACTAAAGCGATCGCTCATGCATTAACGTAGTAAGACGTTTAGCGGGCATTTCCCATATGACAAGCACTTGGTATTGAGAATGAATGAGGCACGTTCCAGCCTTCCCAGTCTAGATGGCGGTGCTTCTGCTGGGGCCTGAGGACACCCCTCACCTAAACCCCTCCGAGACCGAGGTGTCGAGCGCCTCCCCACTCCGGGCCCCACCCCCAGCCCAGGCCCAAGTTTCCCCGCCCCGCGCTCTCCGACCTCCCCGCGTCCCCCAACCCGGCGTTCTCAGGTTTTAGGGCAGCCCACAGACACGTGGCCCTTTCAGGTTCTCCGACTCCTTTCGGCCCACCTTCCCAAAGTTTTCGGTCCAACATCCGACACTTTTCTAGAGCCCCCCCACTGCCTTTACCTCATGGCGCCCTAAAACCCGAACAATGGAGGCCACACCAACCGCCCCTTCCCTCTGAGGAGCCGACAACCGGAGCGCTGGCTTGCCGGCGCGTCCCAACAAACTCCGGCGCGATTGGCTCCCGCCTTACTCCGCCGCTTGTGCCTATTGGTTTACTTTGGCAAAGTGGCTTGTGAACCAATAAAAAACGCCTACTGTGTGAGGACCTACCCAATAAGAACAGACTTAATAGTAATGACTTTTTTTTTTACCAGACGCTAGACGGCGCTGTATGAAGCAGTCAAGACGGCCAACCTGCAGAAAGCTTTCTGTAGAAACCATGAAGAGATAGTTCTTCAGATAGCAGAGTGGCGCAGCGGAAGCGTGCTGGGCCCATAACCCAGAGGTCGATGGATCGAAACCATCCTCTGCTATGGAGTGTGCTTTTCTGCTCCTTCTCATTATTCCGTACAACGGTATTTGTGACTTAAATTTCTTCAGTAAATGTAAATGCCATCCTTTTACTTTTTTCTCCGTGAAAAACACAGCCTTTAGAAGCTGTTTTTGCTATCAAGTGAAATAGGGGAATAGGAAGGGACTTTAGGCAGCAATAAACACTACACGTCTGAGTGTAGTTCACAGAAGGCTGGAAGCTCGAGGCAGGAGGAGCAGATTTGAGAAAAGGAGGAAGTATATTGGTGGAATCAGAGGGGGAAAATACTGATGGTGAGAGACTGAGAAGGGAAACTGAGGCAGCCTTTAGAAAGAGAGCTCAGAAAAAGAGAACAAAAGAAGTGGCAAAAAGAGAAGGACCCACCCGTTGTTGCCCGATTCCCCTCCAATTTCTCTTCTCTCCTCACTCCACACAGTACCTGGTGCATTTCACCCTTATACGAGGTCTCACCAGCCATGTACACAGGTATACTGTATTTGTATTTAAATCAATCATATTACTATGTGCTTTTTGTTTCTCCTATAATCGCTTTTCTTCTCCTTCTTGCCTTCTTAAGCGTTAATGTTTATTATTCCTTCCCTGCCTCTGTTATTGCAAGTCATACACTCTTTTTCTACTCTTCTAGGGGTTATCCTAAAAATTACAACATGCATCCTTGACTTAGCAAAATCTAATTTTTTGTAATACTTTTACCCTCCTGGTGAAAATGCAGAAATAATTTAATTCCATTTACCACCATCACTCCCTCCAGAATTATATACCATTGTCGTTGCGTAATTCTTTTAAGTATTTTATTGACGCATAATTTACTACAGCAAAATCCACAGATCTTAAGTCTACAGCTCCATTAATTTTGAATAATGTATTTCGTCCATGTACCCAGATTAAGATAAAGAACACTTTTATCACCTCAGAAAATTCGCTCATATCCCTTTGCCCTGCCCCTAGAGGCAATCACTATTCTCGTTTCTATCATACATTAGTTTTCTCTGTTCTTGAACTTCACACAAATGGATTCACACTGTCTGTACTCTTTTTTGTCCAGCTTCTTTTGCTTGACACGTTTCAATATTCTTCCACGTTCTTGCATTCATCAGAAATTTGCTCCTTTTTATTTATGAATAGCATTCTATTGCATAAACATACCACAGTTTGTTTATCCATTCTCCTGTTGATGACTTCAGGACCTCCAACTGGCTGAGACCCATAGAACACATTTGGGTTGTTTCCAGTTTGGGACCATTATGAACAAATCTGCTATATATTTTTATTTTATTTATTTATTTGTTTATTTATTTTGAGGCAGATTAGCCCTGAGCTAACATCTGCTGCCAATCCTCCTCTTTTTGCTGAGGAAGACTGGCCCTGAGCTAACATCCGTGCCCATCTTCCTCCACTTTATATGTTGGACGCCTACCGCAGCACGGCTTGATGAGCTGTGCCATGTGCGAACCCTGGATCCGAGCTGGCGAACCGTGGGCCACCAAAGGAGAATGTCTGTGCTTAACTGCTGTGCCACCAGGCTGCCCAGTTGTGAACATTTTTGTATGAGAGTCTTGCGGTCAGATGCATTCTTTTTTCTTGGGTAGGTATAGGTGTATATGTGTACAGAATTTAAATTTTATATATGTTTTCAATCTCACAAGACCTTAATGCTTATTAATTAAATTAACAGTCATTTCAATTTACCGTTTTTAATGCTCTTTACTCCTTTCTTCATCTCTAACCATTCATATAGAATAATATTCCTTCTGCTTCAGAATTAGCACCTCTCTGCTGGTGGCTAACTTTCTTGATGTCGGGTTGTCTGCCTACATTTTTACTTCACCTTTGTTTTTGGAGGACATTTTCTCCGGGTACGGAAGCCTAGACTGGAAGTTATTCTCTTTTACCACATTTACAATGTGATTTTACTGTCTGTGTCTTCCATTTTTGCTGTGAAAAAAAAAGCTGTCAATCTAATGGTTGCTCCTTTGAAGGTAATCAGTCCTCTTTTTTCTATTTTAAAGATTTCAACTTCAATTTAATTTCATGTGATTTCACTCTGATGGGTCCAGATATGGATTTTTTTTTTTTAAATCCTACTTGAGGTTTGTTGAACTTCTTGAATCTGTGGCTTGATGTATTTCATCCATTTTTAAAGTTTCTCAGCCATTGTCTCTTCAAATATTGCTCTTTTATTTTATTTTCCTTTTTTTCCCTCTTTTCTGGGCTCCAAAGACAGGTGTGTTAGAATTTCTCACAGTACCCTCTATGTCCCTAACCCTCTCTTTTATGTTTTTCATTCCTTTTTATCCATGCTTCATTCTGGGTAATTTCTTTTATCTTTTCTTCCAATTCATTGCTCACTCCTAAGTTGAGTGTCAGTGGCTGCTAAACCCATCGATTGGTTCTTGGTTTGGTTTTGAACATGTTGGGTTCTGACGTGTTGTTTACTTCTGATTTACCCTAACCCTAGGTTTCCCCTAGGAGTGCAGCCTTTCAGGACCCTAACCCGAAACAGGAAGGTGGCTCTCACCTTTGGGGACATTTGGACTCCAGTTTTGTCTCACTTACCCCACACAGCCTATTTTCTGCCACCAACTCCAGGTCAGCAAATGAGCCCAGGGTAAAAGCAGTCCTGCTGCTGTGTCGCCGCTCTGCTCTCCTGTGCTTTCGTGCTCCCACACCAATAATTCCTCACTGTCTTACTACTTCTTTGATTTTTAAAAGTATTTCATCCAACATTTTTAGTTGTTCAGCTTGGGGATTGGACAAATTATTGAGTCCACCATTGTTGAAAGGGGAGCTCAGTTATTAAATTCAATTTCTAGTCCAGTCATTTCTCCTGAGCTCCAGTTCCTCTAATCCAATGGCCTATTGGACACCTCCACTTGGGCATCTACAGGCACCTCAAACCCAATAAACTAAAATTTTTATCACCCCCCACAATCTGCTTCTTCAGTTCCTCAACTAATGGGTCAATGCCACCTAGACTTCAGTTATTTGTATACTGTCTTTCTTTCTGAAGTCCAAATGATTCTACTTACAAAACATCTCCCTATAGTCAACAATAGGTATTATGCATTAAGAAACTTGTTAAGAGGATAGATCTCATGTTTTTTGGGTTTTTTGAGGAAGATTAGTCCTGAGCTAACATCTGCTGCCAATCCTCCTCTTTTTGCTGAGGAAGACTGGCCCTGAGCTAACATCTGTGCCCATCTTCCTCCACTTTATATGTTGGGACGCCTACCACAGCATGGCTTGCCAAGCGGTGCCATGTCCCAACCCAAGATCCGAACCAGCGAACCTCGGGCCACCGAAGCAGAATGTGCGAACTTAACCGCTGCACCACCAGGCCAGCCCCCAGATGTCATGTTACGTGTTCTTAGTACACACACTCACACACAACACACACAGAAAAGGACACAAGGAAACTTCTGGAGGTGATGGATATGTTTATTACCTTGATATTGTGGTGATGATTTCACGGGTATAAGCATATATGCAAACTCATCAAATTGTATACATTAAATAGTAAAGTTTATGGTATATCAATTATACCTCAATAAAACTGCCTTTTAAAAAGTCTCCAATCTCCTATCTACATCTACAGCCTCTGGAGCTCCCCTTACAGGACAAAGACATTACGCCTGTCACACAAAAGGGCTCTCTGCTGCCCTTTCTTGCCTCTCCTCCTCAGTCATACTTACATACACACACCTTACATCCTAGATGAGAGCTGAAAACTACTGCAGCCAGTAATGCAAGTGAGTGAACAGGGTGGATAGGAACTGCGGAGAACAGGACTCATCTCAAGGAGGTAAGGGACACTTGGTTCCAGCTGATTGTACATGGAGAGAAGCAGGACCTATATTACCTGCTCTCCAATATTTTCAAGCCATGTCAGAAATCCAAATATTCATGTGCCATCTGCTGATTTTTACGTATGGGCAATTAAATCAAATATATATAGGGAGACTGAAGGCCCAACAAAGCATACCTGCCGTCTGAAGTCGGTCCATGGGCTACCGTTTGCTCTAGACCATAAGAACATTCCAAATTCTCCTAAAATTTCATATATAGGAAACATACTTCAGTATTCTTCTCTCTCTGCACAGAATACCTTTCTCACCCTTCTATGTTTGTTGAATTATTTCTCTGTGGAGATTTTCATGGTCCCAATGCAGGCAGAATAGTCTTCATCTGGGCCTCTGAGCAATTTGTCTCTCTCTCTGTTGTAGTGCTTAACCATGTTACATTATGACTATTTGTCCCAAATTGAGCTCCTCAAAGCTACGGGCTATACATATATTTTCATCTTTACGCCCTCAGTATCCAGCCGGTGCTTAGTGCATTCTAGGTCTTCTGGAACTGTTTGCTGAACGGAAGAAGTTTGCTGATCTTCGGTTCTGCCTACGCGCAGGGTTGGAGAAGTTGGCGGCGCGATACTGTCAATGACTCTTGGTGACCATTAGAGGGCAGACTGACTCCACAGCGGTCCGGAGCAGCGGCCCAGCCGTCAAGGGCTCCAAAACCCTCTCCCCAATTTACGCCTCCGCTGGTCATTTCCAGCACCATCTCCCACCGCTACCACCAACCCCATTTTAACAATCCTCCTCAACACAAAACAAACACGCAATCACAGTCCAGGAGCGGCCCTGAGGTCGCTCCTCTTTCCCCCTCCAGCCACCTACACGCTCTTCTTCCCCTTCCTACAACCATTTGGAACTAAAGAGTTAATTCCGCACTTACACCTGGTCATTTTTCTCTGCTAATCCGCTCAATCTGGAAGCTGGAGTGGGGAGGGAGGGATCCTAGGTGGACTGGTCTCGGGGACCCTGGGCTCACCTAAATTAACGTCTTTTTTTAGAAACCATCACCCTCCCGCACCACCCTCAGATAGACACATCCACATACTCACACTTCTTCCTGCCAGGATCCCAAACCAGCACATTTTTCTTCCCCAGACGGAACTAGGTAGGAGGGGAGGGACAAGGTGGGGCGCAAGAGGCCCCTGGATGTTCCCACACACCTCTCTATTCAGCCCTCCTTCCCATCCCCGCGAGGGATCCCCTTCTGCGGGTGCCGCTTCTCTGAGGCGGAAGACGGGGCGCCGAGAAGCGGGAAGAGGGTCTAAGGCGGGGGGGGTGGGCGGGAATGCCCTCAATTTAAGTGCGGGGAGGAAGGAGTTAAAGATCCAGGATTGGCTCCTCTGTCACCAAGTCGGGGAGGGGAAGCGGCCAGGAGGGAGGGTTCGGAGCTTGGCTCAGGTCCTTCCCAGTCCCCCGCGGACAACCGGAGACTTGGGCCGGCCGGACGCCCCTTCTGGCACACTCCCTGGGGCAGGCGCTCACGCACGCATACAAACACTCACACTCCCCTTTTCCCCCCTCGAGCCCTCTCCCATCCTTCTCCCTGGAGTGCTCGCTGGAGCTTTTTCTCTCTCCTTCTAACACACACACACACACACACACGCTGTCACTCAAGCTAGGGTCCTCCCGGCTCCTGCGCTCTCCTTCTGGCGCCCACCTGCTCCTCAGCGCCCTTCGTGCACCCCTCCGTCGCGAGTCCTGCCTGGGGTACGCCCGCCCGCCGCGCGCCCCTTGCGCTCCTGGCCCTGACCTTCGCGGCTAGAGAGCCAGCTTGCCCTGGGGTGAGCGCCCCCTCCCCGCTGCTCCTTCCCTCCCACACGGGCGCGCCCGGTGCCCGGGACGGGCCGCTGAGCCGGAGGGGACCGAGGAGGCCATGGTGGGAGCGCTCGCCCGCCGCTGTGCCCGCTGAGGCCATGCAGTGCCCTGGGCGCCCCGCCGGCGCCCGCCTGCGCCTGTTCCTGCTCCTGCTGCCGCTGCTGCTGCTCCCAGGCAGCCGCGCGGGCAACCTGACGGTGGCCGTGGTGCTGCCCCTGACCAACACCTCGTACCCGTGGTCGTGGGCGCGCGTGGGGCCGGCGGTGGAGCTGGCCCTGGCCGGGGTGAAGGCGCGGCCCGACTTGCTGCCCGGCTGGACGGTCCGCACGGTGCTGGGCAGCAGCGAGAACGCGCTGGGCGTCTGCTCCGACACCGCCGCGCCCCTGGCCGCCGTGGACCTCAAGTGGGAGCACAACCCCGCGGTGTTCCTGGGCCCCGGCTGCGTGTACGCCGCTGCCCCGGTGGGGCGCTTCACGGCGCACTGGCGGGTGCCCCTGCTGACCGCCGGCGCCCCGGCGCTGGGCTTCGGGGCCAAGGACGAATACGCGCTGACCACCCGCACGGGGCCCAGCCACGCCAAGCTGGGCGACTTCGTGGCGGCGCTGCACCGACGGCTGGGCTGGGAGCGCCAGGCGCTCGTGCTCTATGCCTACCAGCCCGGCAACGACCAGCCCTGCTTCTTCGTAGTGGAGGGGCTGTACATGCGGGTCCGCGACCGCCTCAACATCACGGTGGACCACCTGGAGTTCGCCGAGGGCGACCACGACCACTACACCATGCTGCTGCGGACCGTGGGGCGAAAAGGCCGAGGTGAGAGGCCGGCACCCGGGTCCCGCCGCTTTGCCCCGGGGCCTTCTCTCTAAACGGTCAAAGGCTCCGGGCGGTCTTCTCTGGGCCAGTCTTCTTTCGCCTCGAGGCTCGTCATTCCTGTCTCAGCCTCCTCGGCCCTTTCTACCTCGGAGTTTTCACTTCCCTCTCCTTCTCAACATCCTCTCTCTCTTCTCGTTCCTATGCTCTCCTCTCCTCTCACCTCCCCTACTCCCCCACTTCCTTCCCACCGGTTCCTCCAGAGTTAACAGGAGGGAGAAAACGTCTGCTACCACCCTGACACTTAGTAGGTCCCTGGCTTAGTTCTCATCCCTATTTTTCTCCTTCATTTTCTGTCGCTTCCCAACAGCCTTCTCCCCTCCTCCATCTTCTCCTCCCATTGCTCCCACGCGGCCCTCTCTTCCTCCAGTCCCCTCTCCAGCTGGCCCCTCCCCTCCCTTTCCTCCTTTCTTGACCCACCTTGCCCACCTTCAGCTCCGCTATTACCCCTCTCCCAAACTCTGCTTCTTCCTCCTCCTCCTCCCACACTTCGTCTTTCTCCAGCCGCAGACTAGAGGAAGTCTGAGTTACACTTAGCTACCACAGGGTCTCCAACTGCAGCCTCTGGAAGCCCCAGCTGCCCTACCCAATGAGTCCCATCTTCTCACTCCCTCAGAGTCTAGGCTTCTCTCTCTCTGACCTCTCCCCCTTCCTTCCCAGTTATCTACATCTGCAGCTCCCCAGACACCTTCAGAACCCTGATGCTCCTGGCCCTGGAAGCTGGCCTGAGTGGGGAGAACTACGTTTTCTTCCACCTGGACCTCTTTGGGCAAAGTCTGCAAGGTGCACATGGCCTTGCTCCGCGCAGGCCCTGGGAGAGAGGGGATGGCCATGATGTCAGTGCCCATCAGGCCTTTCAGGTGAGTGTCCAGGTTGGAAGCCCAGGCTGTGGGACTCTGAGCTGGTGGCACATAGTTTCTGGGCACTGGTCCCTCAGTGTCCGAAAGGATTCCGGAAAAGAGGTTCTTGATGCTCATAGAAAGTTAGGTGACGGAGGGCAGGAGGCTGGGATGAGGGGTGTATAGAGGGCCAGGGGACTTCAGAGCCAAGAAGCTAAAAAGATGAGAGAATGGGCTTGAAGTGGGAGGAGTTCCAGTCCTGCAGACTAACAGGACTTGGAGAAGCCATCCCATTGATCCCTTGATTTGGAGCAGGCAGCACCTCACACAGGACATAGGGTCCAGTTTGACCTGAACTAAGCAAAGATGCAGCTCTGGGAGATGGACCCCAGGGTACTGGGAGGACAGGGGTCAGCTCCCAGCTCTCCCCTCTCCACTGACCCCTTCCTCAGGCTGCCAAAATCATTACATATAAAGAGCCGGATAATCCTGAGTACTTGGAGTTCCTGCAGAAGCTAAAACACTTGGTCCATGAGCAGTTCAACTTCACCCTGGAGGATGGCCTGGTAAGAGGGGGTCCTGGGACCCTCCAGTGTGGACCTCCAGCCCCCACCCCATGGGCCTCTGCCAGTTTCCACCTGTTCTCTCAGCCAGCCCAGTATTCCCAGGTCTCCTCTTCTTTCCCTTCCCATCATTCCTATATCTCTATTGATGATGGAGAAGGATATTGACAAGTTGTTCAACCTCTGAAACTCACATCCTCACCAGTTAAGTGAGGATGATACATCCCGTCCTAGCTGCCTAGCAGGATTCAGAAGGGGTGGTATATGCAGAGGCATCTTATAAGTAGTAAAATCTCTCTGTCCTGTGTTGTTTTCTCCCATGATCTCCAAGCTCCCAGTACCTCCCATTTCCTCCCCCACAGCGCCCCGCGCTATGCCCTTCATACATCCCACCCAGCCAAGCTCTGCTTGCCCCTGCAGGTGAACACCATCCCAGCATCCTTCCACGATGGGCTCCTGCTCTATGTCCAGGCAGTGACAGAGACTCTGGCTCATGGGGGAACTGTCACCGATGGGGAGGGCATCACTCAGCGGATGTGGAACCGAAGTTTCCAAGGTCAGGGCCTGGAGGTGGCAGGAATGGGCTGCCTTGGGGTGCCCCAAGCAGGAGGCCATGAGAAACCTCTAGCCCCGCAGCAAAGGTAGTTGCTTGCCCACGCCAAGCTCTTCCTCTCCTCTGTAAGGAACATCCACAGCTTCCCTTAGGTCCTCCTTCCACGTCTATCTCCCTAGTTCCATCAAAAAGACCTCCTAAGTGCCCAGCCCCAATCATTACTGCTGCTGAAACATCAGTCCCTTTATTATTATTCCGTATGTATATGTTTGGAGGGCAAGGCAGAGAAGACCCAGGATGGAGATGAGGTGGGGGGGTCCCTGAACTTCCAGTCTCTCAAAACACAGCCGTCTTCCTCCGTGCCCCCAGGTGTGACAGGATACTTGAAAATGGACAGCAATGGAGATCGGGAGACCGACTTCTCCCTCTGGGATATGGATCCTGAGACTGGGGCCTTCAGGGTAAGGTTGTGCCCTTCGAAGACAGTGCCAACTGGGAATGACATCTTGCCCTCCTACCTCCCCCCATGGCCCTGCCAGGGCATCTGTCTACTCTGTAGTCACACAACCATGCTTGGTCACTTACAGAGAGCCCTAGATAAAAGAGACACAGCTCCAGTCTGGGGGAGCAACCAGAATTACAAGGACTCACAGGCATGACCCTTGGGGAGCCCCATGTCTTAGGAGGGAGCATAGCCCTACCCTCAGGAAGTCCCATGTCTCCTAAGGTAGGTAGGACCCCAGCCCAGCAGAGACAGGCCGACTCAGGGCCAAGATGAATGCATATCGTACAGCTCTATAACCACATCAGGAACAGGAAGGGATTGAGGCCACAGGCACCAAGGAGCAGATCATCCAGGCAAGGCTTCCGGGAGGAGGGGTACATGGCTTAGGCTTGGGAATGGGGACTGAGAACACTGCCTTTTCCTGTTTTCTATGTGCTTCAGCCCAAGATTATAAACTCCCTGAGTGTAGGGCTAGGGTTCTGTATGGAGCTTCCTTTATAAAGCCCTTGAGTAGTTTCCAAGTGTTTCCACTCTGATAACATGGGCATAGGTATGACGGCTTTCTGTAGCCACTCACAGAGGGGCTTGTGAATAGCTGACAGCCCAGATACAGGCCCTGGAAGCTACGATGCGGTAGGTGAGAGGCAGGACTGCCCCACTGGACAGGAGGCCTCACCCCAGGCCTTTCCCGCCCACCACTTCTGCTCTTCCATAGGTTGTTCTGAACTACAATGGGACTTCCCAAGAGCTTGTGGCCATGTCAGGGCGCAACCTGAACTGGCCCCTGGGGTATCCGCCTTCCGACATCCCCAAATGCGGCTTTGACAATGAGGACCCAGCCTGCAACCAAGGTGACTGCCCCTTGCCATCCAGGCCTCCATTCTGGAGACGCTGCATCCTCCCCACCTCAGGGAGTCAGAGAGGGGCTCCTCTCCCACACTGAGAGTTTTCTGGAGAAACTCCTCCCGCCTTTTTCTTCCCTTCGTCCATCATCCTAGTTGACTGATTGACTATTAGAAGTTTCTTCCTCCTGCTGTCTAACCAAAATCTCTATTGCTGCAACTTGGACTCTCTCCTACAGACCACTTTTCCACCCTGGTAGTGCTGGCTTTGGTGGGCAGCCTCTCCCTGCTCAGCATTCTGATCGTCTCCTTTTTCATATACAGGTGAGCCTCGGGATGACGGCAGTGAGTGAGGTTGGGAGACCAGGAGAACTAGCAGCAGAGGAGATGGCAGGGACCCAGAGGGAAGGAGTAAGGGGTGAAGGCACAGCAGGGGAAGGCTGAGGGAGATGGGGGAGAAAAGAGACTAAAAAGCTTTGAGACACAGGGAAGAGAGAAGGAGGAGGGAACAAGGACAGGAGTGGACAGGGAGGGTGTGGGGGATCCCAGACGGAGCCGAGCAGTTGGGGGAGTGACATCACAGGGGCGTGGCTTGTAGCCTGTAGGCCCCTTTACCCTCCCTTCCTACTGGAGCAGACCGGATGGATAGCAGCAGTTCAAACCCTTTGGGATTGGGCCCATTTTAGTTGAGCATGGATGGTGAGCCCTGTGTGTACCAGGTGGAACCAGGAACGGAGGAAAGAGATAAAGGAGCCTGTTCCTGCCTTCCGGTGGGAGGCTGAAAGGAAAGTGCAGGAGAAGTTGCCAACAGAGAGAAGCAAGGAGGGAGGGAGAAAATCGGTGCTGGTTGAGTACATACTATGTGCACTTCCACAACAATATTTCTTTTCATTCTTATAACAATGCTTTGAAAGGTCTCCAATTTCCAAATGAGGACATTTGGGACATGAGACTCAGAGAAATGAAGTGGCCACCCCAAGGTCCCCAATGAGGCAGAATTTCACCCAAGCCTCCTGACTCTCAGCCCAGAGGATGCAATTCCCCATCAGCCTCTTAGCAAAGCAGTAGGGCTGTCTCTTAACACAAGCAGTGGTCCCAGGGCTCTGAGAAGGGGCTGTGGAGCAGAGCACCCCCATCCGGAGTCCAGGCTCAGACATGGGCTCAGATACAGGTTTCACGCCCCAGGAAGATGCAGCTGGAAAAGGAACTGGCCTCAGAGCTGTGGCGGGTGCGCTGGGAGGATGTGCAGCCCAGTAGCCTTGAGAGGCACCTCCGGAGCGCAGGCAGCCGGCTGACCTTGAGCGGGGTGAGTACACTGTTGTTGGGGGGAATGGAGGAGAGCTGGGCATGGTGGGGGGCAGTACCTAATGGGCAGGGGGGAGAGCAGGGTTCTAGTCCCAGCTCTGCCTTCACTTGCTGTGTGACCTTGGTAGATCTCTGAGACTCGCTCAGATGATTGCGTCTATAGAGGCTCCCTCACAGGGCTCTTACAAAGGTCAAAAATAGTATTTTTGTGAAAGATCATTTAAAAAAATGTAAATAAGGATAGGATTTCATGATGTGGAATGAGAAGCAGAGTGACATAAGGATAAGGTAGGGGGATGAAGATCAGAGCTCAAGAAACAGGATGGAGATCTGGGTCCATGGGGGGCCCCCCTGGGCTGACCACCCCTCCTGCTCTCCATCCCTTCAGAGAGGCTCCAATTACGGCTCCCTGCTAACCACAGAAGGCCAGTTTCAAGTCTTTGCCAAGACAGCGTATTATAAGGTGGGCCTGGGAAAAGATGCTTGTCCTCAGGACTGGGGCAGAGCTCTGCTCTGATGAAAATAGGGAGGGTCGCAGGGGCAGCGGTTGGCTGTCAGGAGCAGCTGGAGTTGCCAGGGCATTGGGCCATTTCCTTACAGTGACAGTCTCCATTCCTTGCCCAGGGCAACCTCGTGGCTGTGAAACGCCTGAACCGTAAACGCATTGAGCTGACACGAAAAGTCCTGTTTGAACTGAAGCATGTAATGTGGGGGAGGAGGCAGTGGCCTGGGGGAGGGTCCCAGGGGGACACAGGGATGTTGGCCAACAGAACTGGTTATGGAGGGACCTCAGGGTATCCTAGGAAACAGCAGGGACAGTAGCCGTGGGCTGGGCCCTTGCAAATTGTGAATGGGAGTAGGGGATCACAGATGCGGGAAGGGACTAGCAGAGATCATGGAGGAAGTCCTTGAGGGGCCATAGTTGATGCCCTGGCAGTGGAGGGCTTAGGAGGCAGAGGGAGGAGGGAGCAGATTCTGGGGAAGGTGGGCTAAGAACATGGGTGGGAATCACCAGGGAAGGTCCTAGAATGTCTGCAGGGAGTTAGGAAGAGTGAGGGGTCCCTGAGGGTGGGGGGCAACTTGGTGAGGAGTGACGGCTCTGTCAGGCTCCTGATGCTGGCTCCCACCTGCAGATGCGGGATGTGCAGAATGAACACCTGACCAGGTTTGTGGGTGCCTGCACCGACCCCCCCAACATCTGTATCCTCACAGAGTACTGTCCCCGGGGGAGCCTGCAGGTGAGGGGACAGGGGAGTATGAGGAAACCGGGGTCTAGCCCTGGCTCCGCCCCTCGCCGGCCATATGACCCCAGGAAAGCCTCCCCCTCTTTCTGACCTTTCTTTACCCCATCTGTAAAATGGGAGTGCGGGGAGGGCAGTGGCACTAGAGTAAATCCAGAGCTTTGTCCTGCTGTGCGGTTTCTATCAGTGGGACCCCTGCACTCGTCCTCCTGGGGGAGTCTGCAGGGTACAGGTCTGACTCTCACTGCCCCAGCAGGACATTCTGGAGAATGAGAGCATCACCCTGGACTGGATGTTCCGGTACTCTCTCACCAATGACATCGTCAAGGTAGGCCCAGAAAAGCCCACTGGATGGGGTGGGTGGGGGTGGGAGAGGGCCAGGTATGCTTCTCCTTCCGCCTTGGTTGTAGGTCCCACCCAGAGCCAAGACCCCTGCCTCCCCAAATTTCCCAGGGTATGCTGTTCCTACACAATGGGGCCATTTGCTCCCATGGGAACCTCAAGTCATCCAACTGCGTGGTAGACGGGCGCTTTGTGCTCAAGATCACCGACTACGGGCTGGAGAGCTTCAGGGACCTGGAGACTGAGCAAGGACACACCCTCTATGCCAGTGAGCCCAGGCCTGACTCTGACCCCTAACACCACCCCCAGCACAGCCCAGTCGGGAGACTGATGCCTGGCCTCTGATGGGCTTGGACCCTCCTGACTCCCAGCTCAATTCATCCATCAGTAGGAAGCAGTGCCAGACCAAGGGGTCTCAAGGCCTCTTTTAGCTCTAGCACTCAGTGTGATGTCTCCATATCAGTCCCAGCCACATCCTTTAGGACCTTGTTTCCCCTCACCCCTTGGCTTTGCGGCCCTTCATCCTGTGACTTCTGACCTCTGACCCACAGAAAAGTTGTGGACTGCCCCTGAGCTCCTGAGAATGGCCTCGCCCCCTGCCCGGGGCTCCCAGGCTGGTGACGTGTACAGCTTTGGGATCATCCTTCAGGAGATTGCCCTGAGGAGTGGTGTCTTCCATGTGGAAGGTTTGGACCTCAGCCCCAAAGGTGAGAGGACCATGCTGTCCCCTAGCCCTGCCACATTTAACTAGCCCTGGCCCCAGAGAGAGGGACCCCTGGAAACACCATCACACCTTCCTTCTGGAATGCTCAGCCACCATCCTTTGCTCTATTGCTGCCAGTGACCCTGATGCATGACTGGCCCAGTTCCCTGCGGGGCTCCCCTGCCTCGTGCCCTGGTCCTGTACCTCCCGACCCCGCCTCTAAACAGGCCCATGGTTGGCTCCACCCCACAGCCCCTCTCCCCCCACTTTACAGAGATCATCGAGCGTGTGACTCGGGGTGAGCAGCCCCCCTTCCGGCCCTCCCTGGCCCTGCAGAGTCACCTGGAGGAACTGGGGCAGCTGATGCAGAGGTGCTGGGCAGAGGACCCGCAGGAGCGGCCGCCCTTCCAGCAGATCCGCTTGATGCTGCGCAAGTTTAACAGGTCACTGGCGTTATTTGTGGATCCCCCACTTCCCCTGCCACCATATACCCCACACTTAAGTCTTATCCCTGCAGTGGCAGAGGGAGCCCACTCATAGCCCACTTACATAGCCTACTTCAGCCCACCAGAGCCTCACAGCCCCCCCAGGAATACTGTATCACCCAGCTGTCCCCAGTCCTGCCCCTCATACCCCTCTCCTCCACCAACTTCACCACTCCACAGCCTTCTTACTCAGCCCTGGGACCAGCCCTGAGTCGTCAGTGATGTGCAGAGTAAATGAGCCACCCACCCCTGGCCTCCCACCTTCTCCCCTACAGCATCTATGCCCTCTGAAGGAGCTCCCACTGCAGCCCTTTGATCTCCCTTTCTCAGGGTCCCCACTGGGGCCCAGTTCCTCCAGACACACCCTCTGCCAGCCTGTGTGCCCTCACTCTGTTCTCAATTGATCCCTGTCCCTTTCGCCTCCTCAACCTCCTTCTAACTCACTGTGTTCAGCAAAGAGGAACAAAACAGCCAGTTGAAGTATGAAGCTTCATACTCAACCCTGGAGTCTCAGAGATGAATTGAACTTTCCTCTGACCCTTTTCCCCTGCCTCCCAACCCTGACCCTCTCCAGGGACCCCGCAGTAGTTGAAGATGGGCCGACATGAAGCCTTGATAGGGCAAGTGCCTGGGGTGGGCATTCAGGGTAGGGCGGGCTGCTCCTCTCTCACCACCCCCGCCTGCCGCCATCCCCTGCCCCAGGGAGCACAGCAGCAACATCCTGGACAACCTGCTGTCCCGCATGGAGCAGTATGCCAACAACCTGGAGGAGCTGGTGGAGGAGCGGACTCAGGCCTACCTGGAGGAGAAGCGCAAGGCCGAAGCCCTGCTGTACCAGATCCTGCCTCAGTGAGTGCCCGTGTCTGGTGACCCCCTGTTGCCCCTGTCCCCACCCACCTCACCCTCTGATCCCACACCTGTCCCTGACCCCTCAGCTCAGTGGCTGAGCAGCTGAAGCGTGGGGAGACGGTCCAGGCCGAAGCCTTTGACAGCGTTACTATCTACTTCAGTGACATTGTGGGTTTCACAGCCCTGTCAGCAGAGAGCACGCCCATGCAGGTGAGTCAGGGTGCAGCCACAGGCGTCAGAGCAGGCAGGTGTGTGTCCCTGAACATCTCCATCTTACAGGCCTGCCTCTGGTTCCGCTTTCCACATCCAAGCCCAGGTGGGTCCCTTACTCCCCACCCTTCTTGGCTTCTCTTCCCTTCCAGGTGGTGACACTGCTCAATGACCTGTACACTTGCTTTGATGCCGTCATAGACAACTTTGATGTGTACAAGGTGAGGGTGGGAGTAGGGATAGGAAGGGACAGACAGAGGGACATGGGCAGGGTCAGAGAAAGGTGAGGGGCAGAATGACATAGAGTATTAAGAGAGGAGACCAAGGGACATGGGCAAAGACAGTGTCACAGGGAGACCCAGGAACAAGCAGGGAAACCGCGCGGGGTGTAGGGGATGAGCAAAGACAGTGGGTGGCGGATTGGGGGACAGAATGACAGTGCGCCTGCTTTGGGGGCGGCACAGGGAAGAGAAAGTTCCAGCCTTCCTGTCCTCCACTCTCTCGCCGTCCTCACAGGTGGAGACCATCGGCGATGCCTACATGGTGGTGTCGGGGCTCCCGGTGCGGAATGGGCGGCTGCACGCCCGCGAGGTGGCCCGCATGGCCCTGGCGCTGCTGGACGCCGTGCGCTCCTTCCGCATCCGCCACCGGCCCCACGAGCAGCTGCGCCTGCGCATCGGCATCCACACAGGTGAGGCCGCCTGAGGCTCGTGGAGGGGGCTCCTAAAGGCTGGAGCTGCGGGGTGGAGACTTGTCCCCAGGTTCAGCCCCTCCCCAACCCAACACACATTCTTGTGTTCCCACCGGCCACAAATCCCACCTCCTGCCTCTCCTGGAGCCCCGCCCTGTGGCCACCGTTCCTCCCACCTACCACCCTTAACACCACGTCTATCCCCACGCTGATGGGCTTCCACCCTCTGCAGGGCCCGTGTGTGCTGGTGTGGTAGGGCTGAAGATGCCCCGTTACTGTCTCTTTGGGGACACGGTCAACACGGCCTCAAGAATGGAGTCTAACGGGGAAGGTATGTGGCCCCCCTAGACAGATGGGGAGGGCAGGTAGCTGTAGCCCAGGAAGGCCCTCCAGGCAGCTTGTACCTGTCCAGTCCCTGTTCCGGCTCCTAGCTCTCCTCCTAGTCTCCCTTCTCAAGGGTTCAGTCTGGGCCCATCACCTTGAATCTAATCAGAGACTCAGAACCCTGTGGCCCCTTCTTGCCAAATGATTGAGAAGTCTTTCCAGGTCAATGTTCAACAGTTCCCAGCAGGAATCCCACCTTTAGGGCCCCTCTGCTCCCTCTTGGGTGTGGTAAAGAGGGCTTCCCAGCAGCCCACTTGGGTGTGAATCTCAGCTCCACAACTGACACAATGTGTCTGTTGGCTACACTTCCTTGAGCCTCGGCTGTCCTCATCTGTAAAATGAGAAGAAAATATCTACCTCAGAAGAGTTATGTGAGAAAGCCATATAACATGACCAGCATGTAACTGTCACTCAGCTTTTCTGAGCCTCAGCTGTTTGTTTATGTGTAAAATGATGCCTGTCTCAGAGTTGTAAAAAACCTGGCACAACCCCTGGCACACAGTCAGTCCCTAATCAATGCCTCCTCCCACCTCTTCCCTTGGTCGTTCTTCCTGTTGATCTTTTATCCTCCTGCTGTATTCAACACAATTCAATTCAGCAAACATTTATCTAGCGCCTACTGAGTACCAAGCCCTGTAGAGAGGTGATGACCCAGACCCACAGTTTGCTGGGGAGTCCATGCGAACCCTACCTAAGCCTCTTGGTGGGAAAAGGGCTGCTTGGGAGCCCAGAGGGGGGCTGATTCAGTAGATATTCCCTGGACACTGTGAGTGTCCCCAGGAGTGGTAGGGGCAGGTTCAGAGGGAGGTCGAAGGGGTGTGGGATACACCTGGTCAGGAATCAGGAGGCCTGGGTCTGACCTCAACGTCTTGGGCAGACTGCCTCTCCTAGGCCTCAGCCCCTCCGTCATGAAATGAAAGTGTTGAGTTAAATAAGAGTGATAGCAGCCACTTATAGTGCTTCCTGAGTGCCAGAGTCTGTTTAAATACTTTATGAATGTTAAATGTAATTCTCACACAAGGCTTTGAGATGGGTACTGTTGCTATGAGCATCTTATAGACTAGAAAAATGAGGCACAGAGAGTTTATATTACTTCCCCAAGCAAGTGTCCACACTGAGACTCATACTAGGCAGAGCAAGATCCAAAGTCTGGCTCCTAACCAGTGCACTCTACTGTCCGAGCCTGGTGACGCTCTAGGGTCCTGTGCGATAGAACTTTCTGCAGTAATGGAAATGTTCTGTAATGCGTGCTGTCCAATATGGCAGCCTCTGTCACAGGGGGCTAGTGATCACTTCAAATGTGGTCGTGAACTGGGGCATTGAATTTTTAACTGTATTTAGTTTTAATTAATTTAAATAGCCTCATGTGGCTCTTGACTACTGTGATGGACATCACAGCTCTAGAGTTCTAAGGGAGGGGCCGGTATGTATGGTCAGACATCACGTGGGGGATGGGGGAGGGCTCTGAATTAGGAGGCTTCCTGGGCCAAAAGGAAGGAGGGGAGCAAATTTCCACTCCCACAGTCCCTGATTTCTCCTGCTCCTATCTCTTGCATCCCTCATCTTCTTCTCTCTTACCCTACCCAGCCCTGAAGATCCACTTGTCTTCTGAGACCAAGGCTGTCCTGGAGGAGTTTGGTGGTTTCGAGCTGGAGCTTCGAGGGGATGTAGAAATGAAGGTAGAGAAGGAAGCCCCTGCTCTCACCACCCCTTGGGTCCCAGAGCCAGTAACCCTCCCAGGCCCCTTCTCAAGCAGCCAGCCCCACTCCCATCAGGTGGGAAAGTGGGCGTGCCCCTCCCACCCCATGCTTCTCTTCCTTTTCCCTCCAGGGCAAAGGCAAAGTTCGGACCTACTGGCTCTTGGGGGAGTGGGGGAGCAGCACCCGAGGCTGACCTGCCTCCTTTCCTGGCCTTCCACACCTCCCTTCCTGTGTCAGAGGCGACAGAGAGGTGGCAGGCCTCAGCCTCTGCCACAGCAGCCCTGCCATTGCCAAAGGATTGGAGAAGTGGTTTGAACAGCTCCGGTATGCTAACCCCGGTGGAGACACAGATATTACCTCTGAAAGAGAACTGGTATGGGGGAGACCGTGGAGCTCACAGGACTGGACCAAGCACACAGTCATGCCTAGTGGCGCACACGTAGGCACCCACACCCCCTCTCCACCCTGACTCAGGTTGGGGTGTGGATTCCTGGCCCCTCCTCCCCTCCCTGTGCCCTCCTCCCTCAACCTTGCTACACTGTGACTTTTATGGGGAGAGGGAAGAGCCACCTTTGGGGAATAGGAAAAGGGACTATAGGTGAATCCAGGGGATGGAGGGAGTCCACACCTGGGTCTAGCCCACATGGGCCACAGACACTTTCCTGTCCCCCACCACCCAACATTGGACACAGTGCACTGGGGAGAAAGGGGCAGCACGGAGGGGCTGCGGGCCTGTATGCCTTGCTTCTCCTGTGAGCAGAGACCATTAAAATCTTTATTCCAGTGACAGTGTCTCTTTTGGAGGGAGCGAGGGTTGCCAGAAAACACAGCCATGTTCTCCACCCTCTACTTCAAATAAAACTTCTTTCTCAATCTGGGAATGCAGTATCTGAAAAGGCTGCAGTTCGCCTTGTGGTCTAAGGACCTGTCTACACCCTTAAGAATTATTGAGGGCCCCAAAGAGCTTTTGTTTATGTGGGTTACATCTATTGATATATACTACATTAGAAATTAAAACAAGTCCTTATTAACTCATTTAAAATAACTGTAATAAACCCATCACATGTTAATATTTTTTCTTGCTTTATTAAGGACATTCTTAAGAGAAACTGGCTTTCTTTTGCTGCCAATGTGTGGTTATGAATACAATGACTAGTTTGGTGCTACTGCCTTGATTTATGCTAAGACACCAGCAGTTTTACCCCCATTGCTTTCAAACCATCAGTGCAAATATCAGTACAGTCAATAAGGCAAACAGTCTACTTGTAGGATTATGAAAATTGTTTTGACTTTATCCATCTCCTGAAAGGGTCCTGGGGACTCCCAGGGTCTGTGGACCACACTTCGAGAACTGCTATAGTACCCAGTGCCTGGCATACAGCAGGAACATACTGAGTCTGGACCGAATGGAGTGTCCTTGGCGTCTCCTGCTCCATGAGGCCTGGGAGCCAAGAAGGAGGAATGGGGGTGGGAACATTTTACCACAGTTGAGATTTTGGGATTGTCCATCTGCCCCTCCATTCCCATGCCAGTGTAGACAAATGTGAGTGATAGTTTGCGAAATGACTCTCAGCTGGGTTAAGGGCCCTCCTTTCCCTGCTCCAGCCACCCACCCCACCCCCTTCCTGAGCAGGCAGGCAGGAATGCGAATGCGGGGGAGAGGTGGCTGCAGCTTCACCTCCCTCATGGGGAAAGAAAGTGCCAGACATTTCTTCAGTACCATCCATCAAGTGCAGACAGGCCCCTCCTCCGACCTCCCCAAGCCTCTTTCTGCAGTCCCCACCCAGTGGGACCGGAGGTAGGGGTGGGCTATGGGGAACTTGGAGGTCTGTCTTCAGGGCAGTGCTCCTGATACACAAGTGGTGGTCTGGCAGTGAAGAAAGGATAAATTGTTCTCCCTCTTGTCCAGGGACTCTTCTTGATGTTCTCTGCTCCCTGCCCACCCTTTTTGGCCTCAGTCAGATTTGATTTATTGGGAAAGGGAGCTTATACGGTCAAGTCCTCACCCTCCTCAGCTGGGGAAGAAGAGAAGGATGGTTGCCCTGGTAACCACAGCATACTCAACTTCCTGGTGGGCCCTGGTGGCCATGTTGACTCCCATGCCCCAATTCCTCCTCCCAGGGGTAGTAGACAGCCTGGGAGGGGCTGTCTAGAAGAGAGTGGATATGCTAAAGAGATCTGTGGGGCCTAAGAAGTTAGATCAGGGTGGGGGCTGGGATATCTAAAGAGACTGGGGCTTTGGGGAGGGGAGACTGTAGGAGATGAGGTGGGGAAGGGGGGGCGGCGAGCTGAATGACTGAGGAGCTCCAGTAAGACAATTCTAGGAAATTGCCGGTCAGATCCTTCCGGGGCAGCCTGGCTCCACTGCGGGCACTTGGAGAGGAGGGGGCTGGGGGAGTGGGCGTGAGGAGAGGCCCAAGGCGGCGACGATTTCAGCAGTTCGAGAACTTTCACTGGAACTGAGGAGATTTCCTTCCGGAGGAAGGCCCCTGAAGCCAGGAAGAACTGGGAAAGCCATTACTGGGGTTGGGGGGGGAGTCCGAGGGTAGCAATAACGCGCGCTCTTCCAAGCCCTGGAGACAGATTTGCGCCAGGAACCTCCGCCCACTTGGGAGGGGCAGTCTAGCCTCACAAGAGTTTCCCCGGCTGTCCTGCTGAGTAGGTCTGGGGGGGCGGGCAACAGGGTTTCCCTGGAGTATGATAAGAATAATAACAACAGTAATCATTGGCATTCAATTGTGCCTTGCAGTTGACAAAGGCTTTCACATACATTATCTCATCAGCCCATGTGACACCCTTGGAAGGGGGGCAGACGGTGCAGCTGGGGATAGGAGGGCCCAGCTCAGGTCCAGCTGTGGGAAGGAGGGCCCACTGTAGATAGTGTGCAGAGGGAACCCCAGCCCAAACAGCCCTGCACAAGGCCAGGGCCTGGAAAAAAATAGAACTGAGAAGAAGACAAATATCCTCCCCCCCACCCCACCCTTCTCTCTCCATCAAAGAGCTTGGGTAATTTATCATAGCAGTACATTTAGTAATCATAATTTTTCTTTTTTTTAATAATTTATACCTTTCAGGACAGATCCATGGAATCTAATTAGCAGTGGAGGCCAGTTTTGCAGCCTGTAAGTCATTTTTTAATTAAATTGCAGGAGCTGTAAAAATATAAAAGTAAATAAACTAACCATAAAAACATACCTAATGCTGTCCAGGGAGATTTAATCTCATTGATTTGGGACCCAAGTAAGATTCCAGGTGAGGTGTTTACCAGCGAGATGAAGGGTCCAGATGCTGATGAATTTGGCATCGCACAAAGCAGGGGCAAGGATGCCCAGGAGGAGGGCAAGGCCACAGGAAGAGAGGAGGTGGGGGGCAAAGAACCCACTTGATTGTAGTGCTAACCCAAGGTTTAGTGAGGGGGTCCAGATAGGAAAACACCCGAACCATCCTGTCCCCCCCACACACATTGCACCAGTGAGTGAGTGGTTGGGCTGGTAGCCCTTTAAGAACCTTTCCATGGCAAAGATTGCATAATCAAGTACATCTGTCAATCACTGTGGCACCCCTTCTAAACTTGATGCATCCATCCTACTATTACTCTTTGCCTTTGGCTTTCAGATATGGATTGCACATGGCATACCTGGGCTGTTGATATGTCCTATGATCAGGTCAGCTTGTCTTGTCTCAGCCAACCAAATTCCCAGCAAGCCGGAACCAGGCCAAAATACCATGTAGATCTCAGCATTCAGAACTGGAGCAATTTCAAAATGTTATCAAGTAAGAGGCAGTGTGATATTGGTTAAGAGGCTAACTCTGGAGACAGTCTGCCTGGATTCAAATCCCAGCTCTGCCCCTCATAATCCATGTAACCTTGGGCAAATTCCTCAACTTCTCTAAGCCTCAGTTTTCTGCTCTGTCACACAGAAATGATCATAAGGCCTACCTCATAGGCTTGCTTTGAGGATTACAGGAGTTAATCCTTCCCGTTACATGCTTAGAATACTGACTGGCAGGTAATACGAACTAGATAAGTGTCTGCTAGTGTTATTCAGAGTCTACATTATGCCAACCATAAGGCAAGAGGTAAGTAGTCCCTGATGTCTGGAGAGCAGCTGGAGTGAAACGCAGCACGTGATTAGACCCCTCAATGAGAGGCGCTGGTAAGATGGAAACAGCTTAGAGTCAGAAGAATAAGGAGACATGATGCAATCCAGGGCCAAGCTCCTTTTTAAAATATCTGTGTATTCTTCCACGTTCTATTGGTAACTTTGAGGGACCTGGAACTGAGACCATTCTATTTTTAAACGGCTGTAATTAGCATCTTCTTCCTGATATAAGAAGATGGAGATATTTCAATCATCAGAATTCCTTTTGAGGGAATCACTTGTTTATGGACGTGGGGGCGTGCCGCTTCAACTGCCATCGAAGGACGGGGCATCTTCTTGGCTGGAAGATCCTTTGTTTTGCTGGGCTTGGAGCTGAGTTTTTATATAAATTAGGAAGCTCAGGATGAACTAAATCCACTTGTGTGATAGTTGAGAGAAGGAATGGTAGGGGTATTTCAGTAGCTGAATTGGGGCCTTGGAGACTAGTTGTATCTAATAGAGACTATCTTTAAAGACTAATGACTATTGTATTCTAGAAATGACACACGCTTATACAAAGAGGTACAGAGAAGAAAGTAAAATCACCTAAAATTGTCATTGAAATAGTTACTATTAACATTTGATGAACATCGTTCCAATGTGAATGATAAATTGTTTGATGTTGGGTATTTAATACAAACTCCTGTAAAGAGAGTAAAATTTGTGGAAAAGTCAGTCCACTTCTCACCTCTTCATGGTCCCAGCACTGCCTTGCCTAGCTACCCAGAAGTCCCCTCTCTCTTCGAACAACAGTGTCTGCCTCCTACCCCCATATTGGAGTCTCAGCAACATAGTATCACTAGTTTCTTTAGAGATTTCTCCTAGATTTGACTCCAAACTCTTCACTGCTCTGGAGGACCTTCTGTGGGTTCGCCCTAGTTTGTCAACATCCCTTTGAAAACTTGCCTCCCTGTCTGGAGCAGAATCACCCAGGTGCAGTCTGAGGAGTGCAGAGAGCAGGTAAGTGACAGCTCCCTGCATCTGTCACACAATGGGCTATTATGGAACTTGTGGCC